>NW_022709405.1:0-1046 GCF_011630105.1 Anneissia japonica | reverse complement strand
TAATAAACAAACTTAATACTTACACAATTTTTAAAAATTACTTTCATTCAGTAATTAAACAATTTATTAGTGAGTTAATTTGAAAAAAATAAAGGTACAATAATAACATAAGTTACTGTATTGCCTCCTTAGAAAAATAAAATATTTAAATAATGTTTTATAATCTATGTACTCTTGTAGTTTTGCATTGATGGACTTACCTTGGAGACATTCGGGCTCATTTGCCGACCAAGTGTTGTTTTCTTGGCAAACAATCACCTCAATTCCGGTAAGTTTAAATCAATAGTCACACGAAAATACTACGTAACTACCTATGCTGTTTGATCCGTTTATAGAGCCATTATGAGACTTTTCCCAGATATTTTTCATATGGTCCCTATGTGGGATTGTTACCTGAGTTTTGTTTTACTTTGTATAATTTGTATTTAAGTCAAATCGGTCTTCTGGGAAACACATTTTATGTGACAAGATTGTCCGTTTGTAACTAAAGTTATTATTATTATTATTTTTTTTTTTTTTTTTTGTGAACAATGGCTTTTGTTTTAGCCTCTCACTAGCAGTCTTCTCATTGGTTAGTTTATCCATCTAATCACCATCAAGCTTGTTTTTAGCCTTTCATCCATTGGTCAGTTTACCACCATCCAGCCTCTCTACCCAAACATATAAGTATTTCCCTGTTTGGAGTGTCTGCAGTTATTATTCTCCTGAAGACGATTGAAGCATCTCAATCGAAACATCGAAACATCTCAACAACAACAGTTCTTTTCAGAACTACTTACGTGGTGTACCGCAAGCTTCAACATATATTATTATTATTATTAATATTATTATTATTATTATTATTATTATTATTATTATTATTATTATTATTATTATACCTATTTTAAGTGCTACCGACAGTTTATTATTTAATCACTTCTTAATTACAAATTTCGTTCCTAATATCTTACGACTTATCTTGGTTAATTAATTATAGTTTTTATTTTGATCTGTTCTCTATTTATCATTCATACGTGTAAACGATGAAATATTCGTCTTGAATAAAA
>NW_022709404.1:0-1190 GCF_011630105.1 Anneissia japonica | reverse complement strand
CAAAAATAATAATTACTATCATGGGCCCTCAATAATGGCATGGGTCCCCTAATAAAGGGCCCCTCCAGATTGACACGGCCCCCTGAAACATGCTTGTTGCGCTTTCGGCGCAATCTTTCTCGCACTTCGCGCTCGTAACTGGGGGCCCACACCAATCTTTTCCTTTTTTACGGAGTTTCCCCTTTTGGTGGCACTGAGTACACTCTTCGGGAAAAGAGTAGAGCCGGAATTGTCTCCCAGTGTACTGCCCCATTTACCACCAAAATGGCCTCACTGGAAAAAAAAGTCTTCGGACTTAATGGGCTATCCTTGGTGTGATTCACACCAAAAATACTCCAATCCTATCCTATCCTAGAGGACGAGAAGAAACTTTATTATTTGGTTAATAATTGTACTTTAGCTCATCAATAATCATGATCATGGTGAGTGGAAAATCAGTTAGGCCCAATTTGTTCTTACTTGTTTTAAAAGACAGAAAAACAATATTATGGCGATATAAAATGTATGCCTAGTTCCCGAAGCAAGATATAACCGAAAACTCCAATGTTGCGCAACCCATTACAATATTATGATTATTACACGGAAAAAGAAAAACGAAAGCAAAAGTAACGAATAAAAACAATTGAGAATCTTATGATACTTTGGTCACTGTTGATGATTTTGAAATTTAAAGAATCAAAGGAAATTAAATAAACAAAATGTAGGCCTATGGCCAGTGTGTATGTGTCTGGGGCCTAAATTATATACAAAATTATGCTAATTAATAATATACTGACCAAAAACTCTATACCATGACTTATTCTTAAGACTAAAGACAGTTGGCGTCTATAGCCGCATTGGTTCATCGGTCTATAACATAAGTTGACAATGGAGAGTTTCCTCTGTATGTTTCTTTAAAGATACATAACAAAATTTTCTACATTCAGGGTTTAGGTGGTGCATATGTGGGGTTGAATATAAGCCTATTGATCCTATAGTAGAACCCCTAGAAGGGGAACATTTTCGGAACCATAGAAGGTGTTCCTTTAAGGGGTGCACTTTTATAAGTGTGTCCCCTGAATAGGGATTGGTCATTGGGCCGAAAAAAAAAATTGTGTTAGGCACGTTTAGAGAAAATCCAAAAAAATTGGTTGGCCGGTAGGAAAAGTTGTTTTTTTTTTCTTTTCTTTTCTTTTTTTTTTTTTTCTTTT
>NW_022709403.1:0-847 GCF_011630105.1 Anneissia japonica | reverse complement strand
CTATTCCATTGAAAGTTGAATTTTTTTTTTAAAGTACTCGAAATATTTAGGAAAGTCAAAAATTTTCACTAAGTGCTCAACTCGGCGAGATAAGCACTTTTGTACAAAAAGTGACAATGTTAAAAGTTAAGTCAAATAATAATTTTTTTTTTGTTTTGAGTGGCTAACGGATGATGAAATCATCAGTGGTGTGGAAACATCGCAGGATCACGATTCATCTGATGATGAACAAGAAGTTAGTCACCTCCCAAGAGTCAACGCATCAACAGCTTTTAACGCTGCTGATGTGGCTGGAAGATAAGGGGATGTGGATTATATTCACCTAATGCAAGTGAAGAAATGGCGAAATGAAGCTGCCAAACTGAGGTTCAACAATTTAATAGTGAAGTCGATGACGGATTTTTTTCCCGTATGATGTGTACTGTACAATATGGTACTGAAGATGGTGGGGAAAAAAAAACGCCACCCCTAACCCCCCCCCCCATAAAAATGGTAAAAAAATTAAGAAAGGATACTTTCAATTAGTATCCCTCATTTATGAATAAAGACAGAAGCGATATATCATCACAACTTATTGAAAGTTTGAAGTTTTTCGGAAAAGTACTCGAAATATGGCGGAAAGTCAAAAATTTGCACTAAGTGCTGAACTCGGCGAGATAAGCAATTTTGTGCAAAAAGTGACAATGTTAAAAAGTTGAGTCAAAATATAATTTTTTTTTGTTAGGCAAAGTGAGATAGGCTGAAACAAACACTATTCCATTGAAAGTTTGAATTTTTTTTTTAAAGTACTCGAAATATGGCGGAAAGTCAAAAATATGCACTAAGTGATCAACTCGGCGAGATAAGC
>NW_022709402.1:0-806 GCF_011630105.1 Anneissia japonica | reverse complement strand
TTTGTATATATTTGTTTGTATATATATTTATGTTTATATATTTATTTATGTATACTGTATTATTATATTATATATATATATACTGTAATTATTCATATATTCATTTATATATTTATTTATATATTTATTTGTATATATATTTATATATATATATATATATTTATGTATTTATATATTTTTTTGTTTATATATTTATTTATATATTAATAAATATATTAATATATTTAAATATATATATATATATATATATATATAGTTAAATATAAAAAATATATAAAAAAATATATGAACATATTAATATAAATATTAATATATTTATTAATGTATTTATTTGTTTGTATATATATTTATATGTTTATATATTTATTTATGTATACTGTATTATATTATATATACTGTAATTATTCATATATTCATTTATATATTTATTTATATATTTATTTGTATATATATTTATATATATATATATATATAGTTAAATATAAAAAATATATAAAAAAAATATATGAACATATTAATATATATATAAATATATAAAATATACAAATAAGTATATAAATATATATATATATAAATATCTATATATAAGTAAATATATGAATATATTAGATATATAAATATGTATTTAAATAAATACACAAATAAATATACAAACAATTTATACAAACAATTTTAATAATTATATAAATAAATATATAAACATATAAGTATATTAATATATATAAATACATATATAAATAAATATATATATATATATATATAAATAAATATAAAATTAAATATACAATACATATATAAATAAATAT
>NW_022709401.1:0-1287 GCF_011630105.1 Anneissia japonica | reverse complement strand
ATATATCGAAACTATCATTTAATCAAAATTGCAAATACAATTATGTTATAATAAACTACCGGTATTTATTATTTACAGTTACCATAGAGAAAGACGACCATAGTTCTTCCCCAATCTGGCAGCAAGAGACTACAGTCACTGCTACTGCTACTACTTCCAGTAGTAACAGTAGACCTATTAGTAGTAGTAGTAGCCAATCAAAGAAGCTCAAAATTCAGAAGAGATGACAGACGAATACATGGAGTGGGGAATTAAATTGGCGAAAGCTAAAATAAGCAAATGCGAAAAACAAGAGCTGAAATTAAAGGAAGAAGTAGAAATGTTGAGATTGCAACAGCAAAAGCTGCAATTGGAGATTGCAATTTTAATGTCACAAGTACACGTGATTAATGAGCAATGAATCCACACTGCAATTTTCGAAATACTAATCAATTTTTAAAAAGTTAAATATTATTCATATTTATTAATTCGTAAACATTTCTTATGCACATATGATAATTTTTTAATGTACGACGAACGAACTTAGGCCTAATGTTAATTATTTTAATTTAAACATATTATTCAGTAACTATATTTAACAGATATTATATCCTTCAATTTAATTTAATATAATATGATGCTGTAATTAATAATATTCGTCAAAACATTAAAATAAAATACTGGGTATAACAGTTTATAAAATTGGTGTAATTCTTTTAGTACAATATTCATCATCTCAAAGCCTGTGCAATCATATTTCGAACGATTCTACCATCAGCTGCCACGGGTCCATTGTACACTTCCTCAACCTGATATTGCTGTTCGTTTATCTCCTCATCTATATCTGGCAGTTTCAGGTCCCTGGATATGTTGTGCAGCACCATTGTGGCAGCATTTACTGAACAAATTCTCTGTGGAGACGTTGGATTTTCCTCTTGCATGCACCTGAATCTTCTCTTCCAAAACCCGATCGTTCTTTCGATTATGCTTCTAGTTACTGCATGTATCCTGTTGTAACGACGTTGTTCTGGTGTGTTAGGATTGAAGTATGGCGTTAGTAAAAATGATCTCAATGCATATCCCTTGTCTCCGATCAAATGCCCGTCGACTTCTCCTCTTTCGAATGTTGCGCATAATTCGGAGTTCGGAAAAATCCGTGAATTGTGCGTCGCTCCTGGCCATCTGATTACAGCATTGATGAACTTCATTTCGTGATTACACACGACTTGTACATTAATACTGTGATATCCCTTTCTATTTACATACATAAATTCATTTTCGGTTGGGGCTTGCATTCGAACGTGAGTG
>NW_022709400.1:0-545 GCF_011630105.1 Anneissia japonica | reverse complement strand
CCATCGTCGCCGCCGTTTGCCACATGATATACGGGGTATACCACCACTGGCGTTCGACTAGCACCTTCCACGTGGACACGGGCAGGGATGCCATGATGGACGAGGACGATTACGAGTACACGAGGTTGATGGACGCCAACGACGATCGCGGTACAAGAAGAGGGCAGTCTTTCAGACGATGATTGCGATCGGTCGATATTTGGTATTAAAGAGAGATAGAGAGAACTTAGTGAAAAAATAGGAATTGGGAAATGTCGTACAGAAAAAGATTTCTCGGTCCATCGACAAGACACCCGTCGGATCGGTCTAATCGGTCTCGTTTCGTCGACGACAGAGTCAACCGTCCGACGATCGGTGGATGCAGGCCGTGCTATCCGAAGCTTAGCGACAAACACCTGAAGGTGTACGTGGTTTCGAACGAACAGAGACCCGAAATTCCTGTGCTCGAGGCAAAGGCCGAAGGTCGGGAACCGATGTCCATTCGCGAACTCCGAACGACGGTGCTCGACCGGGTGCTGGCCAAGGACTGCATCACCGTCTCCCAG
>NW_022709399.1:0-746 GCF_011630105.1 Anneissia japonica | reverse complement strand
TACAGGACTACATTCGTTGAGAGCTATGCTACACGATGTATTATTATGTCCTTTATTCGAACACGGTATTTACCTTTCTTTAATGATTTATATAATATAATTCAACAATAGCTTGATTGAAATGTAATCATTCAGTAAAAGATATATCAATTATAAGTATTGAGCGTATCATTAATAAACAAGAATCAATTATCAAGAGAAGAAAATCGTTTTGGATTAAAAAAATTACAAAACCTTCACCCAAAAGGTATTAATGTTGATGAATAGCATATCCCCTATACAAAGTTAGTCCATTTAATTACTATTCTAAAACTTCTGTCCTTTCGGGGTACATAATTAATTATATGCTAATTAACAAACGTACTACTTCATTACACAATACCAGAGCAGACACCAAGAGGGTAACGCCCCTAATTCAAATCAAGATAATTATATGCACGTTTCATTTCATTAAGTTTCACGAATTGCCTTTATAAATTTGTATTAAACAACCAATTTTGTATACACATATAGGATATATTTTATTATAAACTAAATAACGGAAATCACTATGCATGGTAGACTAATTTTGATGTATTTTAATCGAAATTATTTTTAATGTAAATTAATTTAAGAAGTATTTTTTAAATTTAAAGACGATTTTGTACTGTTTTATGGATGTGATTTTACTGATCCTGATGAAGAGCGTAAGCTCGAAAGCTTGATGATTAAAGACACGTTTTGTTCCATCCAATCCTCCGACTATT
>NW_022709398.1:0-1345 GCF_011630105.1 Anneissia japonica | reverse complement strand
TTTTTTTTTTTTTTTTTTTTTTTTAGTTTTTGGGGAAAGTAGGTTGAGGCAGTGGTGCAGGTAACAGAGATCATAGGCCTAAAAAACAAAAATAGTTACATTGGTATCATCGTTTGTTAGACTTTACATTTCAAGGATTTAATCATGTGATTTTCAATTCTGTTTCAGGTTTGGCGGGTGAAATGGGAATAATAATTGGTTCGAAATTCTTTACGTTATCTGATGATAATCCTTGTGCTACACGGCTACCGCCAAACCTGCGATATAACGGAGAAGAAATTATTCACTTATGCAAAAAGAATGAAAGGAACAAAGTCATGGAATCAGTTCCACTTCGTAATACAAATGGTAAGTTGTACTATTTTATGGTTTCTTAATGTTACCGGTACCGTAATTTTATACGGCACCAGATGGCCGAAATGGCACCCACAAATAATTTAAATGCAATTTGCTTTTTTCCCCATTGTTGTTGGTTTTTTTTTTTTTTTTTCTTTTTTTTTTGTATCAGTATATATTTTTTGGTAGAGATGAGGGCCGCCCGCCGGCTTGGCGGCCCCCCTGATCTGTAGCCAATCGTTATATAAATGATTAGGCTATTAAATTATGAAACAATTATTTGCAATCTTTGTGATGCAAACGAAATAGAAGGCGAATATAATTTTCTTTAATTTACACTGTGCTTATAACAATCGAAAGAGAGTCTATCCTTAATTAATTCATCTGTATTATTAGATTCTTGGTTACAGGTTCACTTATCTAAGTTGCTTTACGTTGCTTTGAATATCAGAAAAGAAAAAGTCGTATCTAATTATATATATAGGACCCCAATGAAAATTTTTTTTAAATGAATAAAAAAATTAATAAATTTCAGGTAATTTTTAAACATTGTATTACAATGTTTTTACACTTTATTCAATGTACATTTTGTTTTAAATTGTTCTTAATTTTATACAATTTTTACTACTCTGTTTTTACATTTTTATAAAGTTTATAAAATTTCCGTGATTTGTATGTTGATTTTGTCCGAATGAATGAATACTGTATATTGATCATGA
The DNA here is from genome assembly GCF_011630105.1 of Anneissia japonica. Lineage (NCBI taxonomy): Eukaryota > Metazoa > Echinodermata > Crinoidea > Comatulida > Comatulidae > Anneissia > Anneissia japonica. Next base: position 290 of record NW_022709398.1, on the reverse strand, counting down.
TGTTGTTACCTCATTGTTTTATCTTGTTATACTATTTTCGTTGCAATATGCGCAGTTAGGCGTATTATTAAATCATTTACCTTCTTTTACAGATGAGATTATTTGGGGAACAACTTTTCTAGAAGTGATGGTGGGACAGAATGCACTTCTGAAGTGCTTTGTCCAAAATCTTGCAAATGGTTCTAAAGTAATGTGGTATCGTAAAGAAAAGGGTAAATGTTTAATTTACTTCTTCTCACACAATTATTCGGTGTAAAGAATGGCCGTGGAACAACTGCTGTAGAATTATG
>NW_022709397.1:0-789 GCF_011630105.1 Anneissia japonica | reverse complement strand
TAATTAAAAAACAAAAACAAAATGATCACGAAATTCCCACGGGATGACATAAGCCACCGGACTACAGTGCCGATAGAAAACAACAGCTTTTTGGCACTGCGGCAGTGCCGATAGAAAACTATGGAACGCCGGTATGGAACGCCGGGACTGTCATTCTGGACGACCTTCGGTGCGACTTAATCGTTAGGCGGCGACTTTGTATTCGGCACAAATAGCATTCGGCTGAGACTTTTTCATTAGGCGGCGACTGTGTGTTCGGCCCAAATCGCATTCGGCTGCAACTTTAACATTAGGCAGCTTCAATCTCATTTGGCGACTGTTCGTTCGGCTACTTTTTTATTTGGCACCTTAAATTTTTAATGAAAACAACGACTGTTCCAGAAGACTAGACCTAGGCCTAGCTTTAAATGCCAAAGAAAGCACGTAGGGGCCTATGTTACTGTACCTCATCTCCGTTTTGGAAAATTATGGATGATGACCTTATTTCCATTTTGAACGAACTTTCACTAACACATTTAATAGACGTTTTTACGAGAGAAAAGGTTCTACGCCAAGTTATTTCTTTATTAATGCTCACGAAGGAGGATGGGTCTAGGCCTAGCCTAGGGCCTAGGCTAGGCCTAACTATGGCTAGCCTAGGCCTAGGCCCTAGGCCTAGACCAAGCCCTAGGCATCGTCTGTAATTCCCCTAGGCTTAGGCTAGGCCAAGTAGGCTAGTAAGTAATAGTTAGTAGTAGGCCCTATATAGCCTCAGCCTGCCTAGCTAGCTAATAGTAACCTAGACGGAAC
>NW_022709396.1:0-3460 GCF_011630105.1 Anneissia japonica | reverse complement strand
GGATATGCATACCTGAATAACGAATTATAATTTGATATTCACTATACTATAGTTAATTTTGAGATACGTTGTTATCAATGATACTGATGTTTTATATGATCATTTACAGGTTTATTAATTGTCTATGTAATGTTTCTTACAAATGGTATTTGTTATTCGTTTAGTCACCAGACGTACAGGTAGATGGAAATTAGTGAAGTTAAAACCACGAGACAGAAAACAATAAATGAATTAGAACCAGAACTTTGTTCGTCTGAGTCGTTTGTGTGACGTATTAAACCCGGTGACACCCCAGAGTGTGTGAATTGGTTTTCCGCATTCTACAGTGAGTGACTTCGCTAAAGATGTCGACACAGGATGAAAAGACAGACCTTCTGCGACAGAGAAGAACGCGTAAAGGTGCATTGACGCGATTGCTGAACACAATGATGGGAACAATCGAAGATGGGGATGCGGATCGTGATGCTGTGAAGGAGTTGTTGGCGAAGAGTCAGAAAGCTTTCGATGCAGTTGAAGCGATTCACAATCAGCTTACCGATGCAGCAGACGATGAGGAAGCCGACATCTTTGAAACATGGATGGACGAGTGCCATACTGCATTCTGGAAGGCTCGCACTGCAGCCATAAGGTATTCCAATGTAATAAATACCAGTGGACATGCCACTGATAATGCTAAATCAGACTCTAATGATAGTTCTGATCAAGGTGATGTTGGTTCGTTGCAATCTTCATCCAGTGAAGCCGCAATTGGTGGCGATTTAAGTAATGACGGTAATTTAGCCAACGATGAAGTAAATGTTAGTGCTTCACAATCTAACAATGTTGTTTCAATTAGTGAAGGCTCAATTGAGTCAGACGGAGTTATTGTTAATAACCCGAATGTAGCAGAATCAACCTCTAGTGGTGATTCTAGTGTTAGCCTGAGTGGCTTTAATGAGATTAAACTAGCCCTAGAGCTACCTAAGGCACAGTTCTCCGACTTCAATGGTAATCCATTAGAATTCTATGCTTTTATGATTAATTTTGAAATTAATGTTGAATGCAAACTCAGTAGTGATGCTACACGTCTGCAATACTTACTTCAAATGTGTAAAGGCAAAGCGCATAACTGCATTGAATGCTGTGCGTTGCTACCAGGTAATGAAGGTTATGCGCAGGCGAAAACTATACTAAAGAGACAGTTTGGTCAGCCGCACATGGTGCTTAATGCGCTTATGCATGAATTGCTGGATCGCAAGCCGCTGAAACCCAACGATAGTGATTCGTTGTGGTAACTAATTGCTACCATGAAAAGGTGTCACGTTACCCTAACAAAAATAGGCTATACTAGTGACTTGAACAGTACCAGTAATCTGTTAAGGATACAGGAATTGCTCCCTATGTACCTTAAAACCTCTTGGGCCAAGAAGGCACATTCTATCCTATATGGTAATGAGTCTAGGGAACCAGGATTCAAAGATTTGTTAGAATTCCTGGAACATCAGGCTGAGATATCATGCACGATGTTCGGTAGGAATGTTTCCAAGTCCCATGTGAGCAGTACGTGTTCTAAACCTGCCAATAAGGTTAGTGTGAGGACTAACAATGTTAGTAGCAATCCATTAAAATGCTATGTATGTGATGGTAATCACCGTGTCTATGCATGCAGTAGTCTTGCAGAAAACTCATATGACCAAAAAGTGCAGTTGGTGAAGTTGAAAAGGCTGTGCTTTAGGTGTCTGGCACCAGGCCATGTAGCAGCAAAGTGTACTAAGAAATGGACATGCAAAAAGTGTGGTTCAGGTAAGCACCATGAAGCAGTACATCCGCCACCAAGATCTGAAGCAAGCCCTGACCAACAGATAACATCTAACTGTACATCGAGCGGTGGACGCGTTTATTTAAGAATCCTACCAGTAGTTGTTACTACTTACACCGGTATTCAGGTAAGTACCCTTGCCTTACTTGATCAGGGTTCTGATGCTAGCCTTTGTTCTGAAAGCCTTAGAAAACAATTAGGTGTACGTGGCGAGAGGATAAAGTACAAATCCACGACTATCAATGGTGACATAGATAGAGTAGGATTCAAATTCGAACTTACAGTAAAAGGTAAGTACGAAGATCAAGTTATGCCTGTTGATTTCCTTTCAGTCCCAAAGATACCAGCATCTGCTGATAGCCGACCCAGAGTCAACGACTTAGGTAAATGGAGTCACTTGAACAATCTTCCCTGGGAGGACTATGAATTTGATGAGGTGGGCCTAATGATCGGTTCAGATGCCCCTCAGGCATTTTGGGTGCTCGAAGAACGTAAGAGCAAACGGAAAGGAAATAGTAAAGACCCTTATGCCGTTAAGACTTTGCTAGGTTGGTCGGTGATGGGACCAGGTGGTCCAGGCAGAAGAACTGTCACAAGCCACCATATTCAGGTAAGTAACCAAAGACTGTTGGAAGAAGTGCAAATGTCATGGGCTATAGAGAATAGTGGTCTCTGTGAAGAGCAAGATTCAGTTGAAGACATCAGGGCTCGTAAAATTATGGAATCTACTATAGGTCTAACTGGCGATGGCCATTATGAAATGGGCCTACTTTGGAAGTACGATAACCACGATTTGCCCTATAACAAATCAATGGCAGAGTCACGACTTACGTCCCTGAAAAGAAGGCTATCGACGAACGATGAAACTCGTATGAAATACACAAAAGTTATACAGGGCTACATAGAGAATGGTTATGCTGAGCCAGTAACTGATGGAGAAACAAAATCAGGTAATATTTGGTATTTGCCTCACCACCCAGTCATCCATCCTCTGAAAAATAAGGTAAGAGTAGTCTACGACTGTGCAGCGAAATTTCGTGGAACATCGCTTAACGATATGCTTTTGAAAGGACCAGATTTAATGAATGATCTATTAGGCGTCTTGCTAAGGTTTAGGCAATGCAGGATAGCCATAGTTAGCGACATCGAGGCAATGTTCCATCAGGTACGTATGATTAAGTCCGATAGAGACGTTTTAAGGTTTCTTTGGTGGGAGGGAGGCGATCTTAGTAAGCTGCCCAAGGAATACAGGATGTGTGTTCACCTATTTGGTGCCACTTCTTCGCCGTCGTGTGCTGGAAAGGCCCTAAAACAGACGGCAGACGACAATGAGGTCAGCAACAACGATGAAATTGGTCGACGGGCGACAGAAATCATTAGAAATAGTTTCTATGTCGATGATTGCTTGAGTTCTGTAGAAAACGCCGAATTAGCTATACAGTTAGTTAAGAGACTTGTTGAGATTCTCGACAAGGGCGGATTTCGCTTAACTAAGTGGTTAAGCAATGACAGGTCGGTATTAGATAGCATAGAAAAGTCTGAACGAGCTCCTTCTGTACCAATTTCTTTAGACGAATTGCCAACCGAACGGACTCTGGGTGTGTGCTGGAATGCTGAAGAAGACCAGTTTACATTCCAGACATCGCTCAGGGAAAAGCCAGC
>NW_022709395.1:0-867 GCF_011630105.1 Anneissia japonica | reverse complement strand
TTGAGCTGGAATGATCATAGGGCGATTGACCTCCACGCTTGAGCCTCCACATCTCCCCTCGACCTGCCATTTGTTCCAAGGAAACAGGAACCCTTAAATATTTTTTTTTTTGATTTGTTCAAAAAATCACAGGAATGAATGTCTAATAATTGCTCTTTCTATTGATACATTACTTAAAAAACAATCCATGAAGACATTAAAAGTTATTGTTAAACAATGAAAATTACAAACAGATGTGACAAATCCACCACGACGCACAACATAAAAACCGAAAGGTCCACCGATTAAAATCATTCTTGATTATAACATAATTAGTTCATTTCCATACTTGGAGTATGTATTATACCATCTTACGCATGACATAATACACAAAAAAGGCTTTTCAGTTAATCCGCACATAATTTCCGAAATGCGTGGATGGATTTCAAGGAAAAATTTTTGCGCGGAAGATTTATTCTCCACACATAAACTAGGTTAAGCCTAGGGCCTAACTTAATTCCATGCGGCATGCTTTAACAATGGTGTGCGCGTATAAAGTAGCAAGGCTAGGTCTCTAAAATGACACTCCAAAAACTGACAAGGCCATTTTATGCTCTAGCCCTCCCCACCCCCTCCTAGTGGTATGCCTAGCCAGTAAGCCTTAGATGGGCCACGCCTGAGTGGGATACCTAGACAGACTATCTACAGATAGACTAGCAACGTAATAAAATTAATATTATTAAAATGTACAGTTGCCAGATCACAAGGGCACTAAGTAATAACACTAATCCTATTTACCCTTACACTCAGGGACACTCACATGATATCTCTTTAATAAATTAATAACACCTTTGTTTAATGTTAATGTTATTGGCCTAGGCCCCTACC
>NW_022709394.1:0-502 GCF_011630105.1 Anneissia japonica | reverse complement strand
AGGACTCCAGCATCCCATAATGCATCTGAGTTCTTACATCTTTTGATATGTTGGAGCCATAGTATTGTAGTGACGACCCCCGTACGTTCGTATCCCCGATCTACGCAGGAGAACATGACCTCAAGGTCAGCTCATCTGCATAACCCACAGCCGGGTGTGCTGCACAGCCGACCAGGGGTACCTGGTGAGATATAGTCACTCGTACACTAGACCTTATGCTGAGAGCATCGTTTACCTTACTACAGGATTCGTTTAGGTGTATCTGGTGTCCGGGTCTGTTATACAAGGTATATACCGAACTATATACGGTGTGTACTATATTGTGATTTATATATATTATTGGAGTATTGTCGCCTCAACGCTAGATATCCCATTGGATAAGGTAAGCTCCACTCGGTACCTTTTATATCACAGTATATATATAGGCGATAATTACAACATTGGCGCTGCGAGCAAAAGGCTTGTAGACATTATTGTTTTTTAGTGCCTGTGTAGGATAGGT
>NW_022709393.1:0-1585 GCF_011630105.1 Anneissia japonica | reverse complement strand
AACCAAATATGGCTTGCTGTGCTTTCAGCACGTTGTAAAACCTGATGATTGATTGATTGATTGATTGGTTTAATGACTGACTATGTCAGCTTCACCAAAAAATAACAATGGGAAATGTAGTAATTTGTTGATTTAAATCCCAAACCAAGTTCAATATTTTTCTCAAAAGTGGCCTTATATTAAATTTTTAAGCATATTGAGTACCTGTGAGATGTCCAGATACATAATGATAACATAAGGTGCCAAAATAATAATAGATTTTGTTTCAGCCATCCTTGTGCATTTTTCCCGTACTCATAGTTCTAAGTATGTTGCGGAAACGTAACAGACATCAGGTAGTTATCTGTTAATTAAAAGTTCCTCCGTGTTGCCTGACGTTGCTTTCATTATCAAATTGATAATTGCGTGTGGTAAACATTTTAATTTACTCTTTTCCATTAACTTTGCATTTCTAAAATAATTAATACACAACCGTGGTTTGAACTGTGTATAACATATACCACCTATGTGTCTCCTACACAAGGGAATTTGTTTTTTATGTTGGTATTACTTCTTCTCGATCCCACCTTAAATCCTCCCATAAAAAAAAAATGATTGGTCAAGCCTTTACTTTTCATTTTATAGGAAGTGTTTGGAGAAAATAAGAGGAAGCTGCCATCCGGCTCATAAAATGTTTCATTTTTGTTATGTTTTTAATAAAGTGCTCTACTTTTTGAATTTCAGAAATTACTGTATTTTACTTTGTAGTGGTATGTGATTTATGTATTTATTACTAAACTTTATATATGTAGCGTGTGTAGCGTGAGCGTGTGTAAAATATGTTGTTACACCCTTCTGACATGTTCCTGCATGAATATGTTCAATAAACAAATAAATGAATAAAAATTAATTAAACATAGGATGGTCCTTGTGGCGAGGAATTTATTTTATTATGGGCACATTAGACAAATTTGACACAAAAATTAATAGTGTGCGCAGAGCTTTAGAAATCCATATTTATGTCTGATAGGTTTATGCTTATTTTTACTTATTTTTACATAGTGTTTCACAAAGCAAATTTTTACAGAGTGACTATTTTACCTATAGAGAGTGAGACATCATTAATATTGATAGCCCTGATCCCACTTAGTCTTTTTTCACTAGGCAAATGCTATGTTTGTTTCTGACTCAATTACACTTCTAATTAGACTTTTACATGGCTTTTTATTGATGTAAATTATGGGAAATAGCCGTGTAATAATTGTTGACATTTTGCTCCATTGTGCTGTATGAATCCGGTATAAGCTTACCATTTCTTAAGCTGTGTCCAGACTTTCAAATTTGACTGTAGTAGATAATAACATGTGACATGCCTAAATATGGTCATGATGACATCACATCATGACCATATATAGGCACATTATGACAATATATGGGCATATAACCATTTTTTGTCCAAGAAAGTTTGATAATGTGAACAGAACTTCAAAATCTGTATTTGTGGTAAACCAAAGAAAAGTGTAAAAGCATAGAAAACTAACTATTGAAATAACTTTTGAACTTAGGATTAACAACCCCAACCAATTTTTTTTTTTTTTTTTTTTTT
>NW_022709392.1:0-1110 GCF_011630105.1 Anneissia japonica | reverse complement strand
AGGACCCAGTAGTATTTTGTTACGTTTCTTCACAGAGGGGATTCGTCCGAACTCCCTGAACCCCCCTGGATCCGTCACTGCCATATTAGCTTTTCCATACTCACATAAAATGAGTATGGCTCAATACGATACGATAATACTTTATTGCAATTTGATCAAATACAATACAAATTGAAGTTGAACAATAAAAATTACTAGTAAAGAATCTACAGACTTACAAGAAAAACATGAGGGACAATGGGGAAAAGTGGAGGACAACCAAATGGATACAAGAACATTAAAAGGAATAAAAGACACAAAAGCAATTGGGATTAAAACAACCGGTAAAAACAAAGCATCGGAAACAGGCAAACCAAAATAAATCACACTAAAAATTATTAAAATTATAATTATTAACATTAAATTCACTAAATTTCTTTTTGTTACAATAATTAAATACGTTACAATAATGATCATCAAAATCTATTAAAATTATTATTAACATTGGATATAAAAATTCTAATTATTATTAACATTTATATCATTACTCTATTAAAGTCAAAACAAAAAAAATCATCAAATAATAATTATCATTGAAATCATTAAATATTCTAATTATTATTAACATTGAATTCATTATATTCTTTTTAAATACTCACTTTAAATATCAAAAAACACACAAAAAAGAAGACAGCCAAAAAAAGAAAAAGAAAAGGGCAGTAACAGTTTCAAAATTAACCAGGAAATGCTATTGGGACACAAAAAACAACCAATAAAAAAGAGAAACAGCGGAACAAACTACTACTCGGCAGGAAAAGTATTGCACAAATAAGTTCAAAGTGGTCATATTATTATTATTATTATTATTATTATTATTATTATTAGGCCCATTGTTATTTATTATCTATGTTATCTACCAAATGTCACTCAATGTAAATTTGTAATGTATGCAGACGATACTACCATTTTATGCAATTCTTCCGATCCCACTCTTCTCCAAAATGAACTAAATTCAAATTTAATCAAAGTTGCTGGTTTGATAAAAATTATTATATAATAAAAAAACTAAACTTATGATCTTTGGAACCAACGAAATTTTACCTAAATTTTTAAATATTTCATTATTTTATA
>NW_022709391.1:0-623 GCF_011630105.1 Anneissia japonica | reverse complement strand
CGTCATTTCTAAATCATATTAGGTGAGCATAAGCTTCAGGTCAAGGTTGAATGTTATGTACCTTATTTTTTCCGTTCGCGCTCTTTAGCGTGCACGTACGCGTGCGTCAACATTTATATATGCATAAAACCATGAATATTTTTAATCAATTATAGCTCCTTAGGATGAAAAGTGACCCCCAATTTTTATTACATAATCTGAAAGCACATGAGTTGTAGATACGATTTTTTACTTCATAATGGCTGATCGGACATTGTGACGTCATCATATTGCCATTTGAAATAAAAAACTGAAATTTGTTTATGATGCCATTATGTTTATTCTCGTTTGAACGTATCTCGCCTATTCTTAATTGATTGTCTCCCACCTGTGAGTATGTTATAGCTAAATCAATTCTCTTTAAGACGCGTCCCTTTATTTTTCATTTTGATCGCGTCAGCATGGTCAAAAAGAATGGACTTTTGGAGCCCTTTTATCTCTCATTCTTAAAAGATGTAAAAATAATAGACCAGAGTGAGGGCGGCAGACTGTATTTCGACGCTATCAGACTAATATAATTATATAGGTTATATGAATGGAAAGTTCGTGTGGCATTACCAACTAACAGGCGGTTTTAAATACAC
>NW_022709390.1:0-1330 GCF_011630105.1 Anneissia japonica | reverse complement strand
CGGTCGGCGAGTCGCGGACACAAATTATTTCCATTTTCAGAAAATTTATCCAAATTTGAAATAGATACTCGTCTTGTCTGCCGTTTACTCGACGTCCGTCCGTGTACTCCACGTCCGTCTACTCGACGTCCGTCTTCTTGTCGCGGACACAAATTATTTCCAGTTTCAAAAACTTTTTCCAAAGTTGAAATAGAGACTCGTTTCGACTGCTTTAACGACGTCGGTCGGAGATCCGCGGACACTTCCGTGAACTCGACGTTGTTCGTCGAGTACGTGTGTGTAGTAGACGTCGGTCTAGCTGGTCCAGCTTTTCAAGTCCAGAAAAGTCGAAATTTTTTCTAAGTCCAGATTTTCGAAAATTTTTCTAAGTCCAGCGAGACCGACCCGCCGTCCGCGTACTCGGTGTCGGTCGGCGGGTCGCGGACGCGAGTGTACACTCGACATCCGTCCGTGTACTCCACGTACGCCTACACGACGTCCGCGTACTCGAGGTCGGTGAGCGAGTCGTCGTCTCCCTACCGTAACTCTGTCTCTTATACACATCTAGATGTGTATAAGAGAGGAGGACACGTCTGTCTTCTCGACGTCCGCGTACTCGTAGTCGGTCGACGAGACGCGGACGCCAGTGTGTACTCGAAGTCCTTCCGTGTACTCGACGTCCGCGTACTCGAGGTCGGTCGGAAGGACGCGGACGCGAGTGTGTACTCGTTGTCCGTTCCGTGTACTCCACGTCCGTCTGCTTGACGTCCGCGTACACGAAGTCGGTCAGCGGGTCGCGGACGCGAGTGTGTACTCGACACCAGTCCGTGTACTCCACGTCCGTCCGTCTACTCGACGTCCGCGAACGTCGTGTACGCGTACACGAGTTCGGTCGGCGGGTCGCGGACGCGAGTGTGTACTCGACATCCGTCCTTCTACTCGACGTCCGTCTACTCGACGCGCGCGTACTCGAGATAGGTGGGCAGGACGCGGACGCGAGTGTGTACTCGAGGTCGGTCGGGACACAAATTTTTTCCAGTTTCAAAAATTTTTTCCAAAGTTGAAATTAGAGACTCGTCTTGTCTGCCTTAACGGCGTACGCGACGGCAGTAGTCGAGTCGAGGACACGTCGGTGTACTCGATATCCGTCGGTGTACTCGACATCTGTCCGTGTACTCCACGTCCGTCTACTCGACGTACGCGTACTCGAGGTCAGTCGGCAGGACGCGGACGCGAGTGTGTACTCGACATTAGTCCGTTTACTCCACGTCCGTCTACTCGACGTACGTCCGTGTACTCCACGTCCGTGTACTCGACGACTGTCTACTCCACGTCCGCGTACTCGAGGACG
>NW_022709389.1:0-723 GCF_011630105.1 Anneissia japonica | reverse complement strand
TCTCGACTTTTGAGCTGGGTGTCTAACGACTTTGTTCTTCAAAATTCAAGGTTTTCCCCCGCTTGTAAACTTTCTCATTACAGTAAATAGGCCTGTTATGTGTGTATACCTTAAGAAAATGAGTAGTTGCATATCGTATTCTTTTTTCAATGAATCGATAAGCTGAAAAGAAAAGGGAGGTCCATCCTAGATGGCGGAAAATGAGCTTTTCCCCGACTCCTGAGGTGTCTTAATTACTTTTAAGTTTTTTCAAAACTCAAGGTTTTTCCCTCTTGAAAACGGTCAGGTAATTTTTGACCATTGTTATTCAGTAAATAGGCCTTAAGTGTATACATACATAACAATTTTAAAAAAATGAGTAGGTGCATACGAATTTTCCATGAATCGATGAATCTCCAAAAGGAGGGGGTCCGGGGGTCCTCCCCCGGGACAATTTCGATTCCTAGAAGGCGGGAAATGAGCTTTCCCGACTTCTGGGGTGTCTTTTAATTACTTTAAAGTTCTTCAAAATTCAAGGTTTTCCCCTCTTGAAAACGGTCAGGTAATTTTTTACCATTGTTATTCAGTAAATAGGCCTTAAGTGTATACATACATAAAAATTTATAAAAATGAGTAGTTGCATACGAATTTTCCATGAATCGATGAATCCCAAAAAGAAGGGGGTCCGGGGTCCTCCCCCGGGACAATTTCGATTCCTAGAAGGCGGGAAATGAGCTTTCCCGA
>NW_022709388.1:0-1317 GCF_011630105.1 Anneissia japonica | reverse complement strand
GTACAACATAATATTGTACAAACAATTACCTTGAAATCATATTCATTATTCTAACTGTACCACAATTTTATAATAATATGTATTTTAAACCAGATAATTTTATTGTGACTCAGTTTTATACCAGTTATTAAATTCTGTTATTTTTATTTATTTTATTTTATTATTACAATGTTTGATACAATCAATTCTATTTTTGTAACAGTACTTGCATATCAATCCATTTTCCTTAATGCCAAGTATGCATTACTGCATTTTATATATACATATAATTTAGAAATACAGTTTTAAATGAATTTGTGTACATAATATTTTGATAAAATGATTCAAAATATACAATTATATAAGAGGTGATATGATTTGATTTTCAGAAGAAGTCTATTTCAACATCAACAATCAAGATATTTCTCCTTCTAATGATAACGAGGTAAGACATGACATATAGGACTATGCCAATAATATAGTTTAATCACGGGTTATAATTATATCTCTTTTTTATTATCATTATTGTTCAATATTTTACACAGAGGCTTCTTACAGGATGCAGCCTTAGCATCAAGTAGCCTTAAATTAAAATCAATGTCAGACTTAATATAAATATAGAAATAAAACTAATACGTAAAACGCATATATTGATAAGATTTAATAAATAAAATAAACCTTTTCGTAGTACTAATAATTCAACAAATTTAAATATTAAAAATAAGACATACAAACAGTTTCAATAGCTCTGATTTAATGATGTTTCAAATGACCCCATATAATAAATTATTGTGTTCAACAATACACTAATAAAGGTGCCGACTCGACAAGTGTAGCCAAAATAGCTTGTTTTCTGTTGGAATTTGTTGCCTAACGCATTGCTCATTATCAATTTTAGGTTTTCTCTCTTCTACCTTTAGGATATCACCTATCTTCCTACTAGTGAAAACTGGCATAATTTCAGTATTAATTTTACAGCTAACCTGTTTAAGTTGTTTGGTAACAGTATTAGAAGAAGGTTGGTCTTTGAAAATTTAAATTATATAATGTTTAATTTCAGAATGCTGAGGATGATGATCTAGACAAATATTATATGAGGGTTCCAGAATTAATTTAGGGCATGCCATTCTAATTGTAATGTCGTTCGTAATTCGTCATCAACTCACTAAAACAGCATTGACTGACCTTCTTGGTATGCTTCATGTACTTCTTCCAGAATCATCATCACTTCCACGCACACGCTATCTTATTGAAAAGTTTTTTAACCACCATTATGAACACATATCATTCCATGTGGTTTATCTTCACTGTCAAACACTACAACTGGAGTTGAGAGAT
>NW_022709387.1:1800-3645 GCF_011630105.1 Anneissia japonica | reverse complement strand
AGACCCGACGCGACAACAAATCGCGTCGGGCTGCGTCGGCCGACGCTGTCTGAGTTGGCCTTAATGCGACGTTAGTGAGACTAGAACAATAGCAGCTATGGTAATAGTTTTTAGAAATATTTAGGTGTGGTACGTCAGAAATTAAAATGACTCACGTTTACACCCTAAAGTGGCTCGTCACCAAAACATAATAGTTTCTTCCTTGTAACTTGGATAAACTTTTCCAATAGTTTTATTCAGATCAGTTGAACTGGTTTAAAAAAAAATATCTGGTGTATAGAGTCTTTGCCTTTAAATCCTTTTAGTTGGTCCTCGCATCCACACCCTACTCTAGATTGACACTAAATATTAGGAGGCACATTCTTGATATAATATGTTCAATACTTCGACAAAGAATGGACAAGATCCAAGCATGGAAAGTGACCAAAGTACCGGGCGAAATAACTCAGTGCAAAAAGGTGTAAAAAAAGAAAAAAGAAAAAAAAAAAAAAATTCAGAACATACGGTAATCAATGGCTTTTCCAGCTACTGCTGGGACAATTTAATAATAATAATATAAATCTTATATATCAGTCCACCAGAAATACGGATTTGAAGCACTGAAGTTGGACATAATTGCAACAAAACGTTTTTTTATGAATATATATAGTTAAATTTTATATCTACAACATACAAAAAGTTTACCAAAATATACCCACGGGAAAGGTGATTTTTATAGCAAAGAAAACTGAACTATTTCACTGGGCTTATACGCCCTGCCTAAGATGTGTGTGCTGTGCCTTGGTTACGAAGCGCTTTAATTTGATTTGCCGCTGACGTTTTTGATTGGTTAACATACCTTCAACAGTCTGCGCGTACTCATTTACGCAACACACGTACGTACGTACGCAAGTACGCAAGTTCGTACGTACGTCACGTCCCAGAATGTAAACACGGAAATTGTTAGATATTATAGTAACCTATGTAATATTTAATTTCAGGGTAGATGGATCTACAACAATAATTCAATTTTAGTTTTAAATACAATGATAGGTACGATTAATTGACAAATAGTGAGGCCTGCCCACTGTGTGCCGACCCAGCTGAGACTCAGGAGTCGGGAAAAAAGTATGTGATCTTATATCAATAGGCCCTATATAGGAATAGGCCTATTATTATATTTTCTTACCTAAAAACACCAATTAAATTTTATAGCTAATACAATAAACCAAATTTATTTGCAAATAGTGTAAAATAATTGTTGATATTTTAAAAAGTATAATAATGACTGATAATTGATTTATTTGAAATAGGCCTACTATTCTACTCTCTTCATATAAAAAAATGGTGCCGAATTACTGTATAATGCCTGTATAATGCCTTGTCTTCTGGTGAATAGCATGGACGGGGGTGACAGGCGACACGTACCCCAACTATTTTAAGGGGGTAGTCCCCATCACGTTCCTAAGGAAGCCAAGAATATACCTGGAAATTGTAGAATTGAACTGCATAAATGACCAGATTTTAACGAAAGACCACTTTACAGGCAGATAACATCATATTTTATAACAAGATACTGGTGGTGTTTTCTGTCCACAAACATCTGAATTAACTGTAATACATAACTCGAGTGCGTGTCTCTATTATACAAGTATGATACATAGTGTGTAATGATAAATTGGTTTTTGGCTCATGAAGTAGGTAAATTAGATAAATCGAAGACAATTATGTTGTTATATTTCTATCGCAGCGATTCATATTAGATACAAGATAGCTTTATTGTCAAATTAAAATATGAAATTGGTTTTTCTCATGGCAACAAAAGTACATAAACAACAAAGAAACATACGATCAATGATGATTAAT
>NW_022709387.1:0-1459 GCF_011630105.1 Anneissia japonica | reverse complement strand
TTATTTTGCCTGGTGATGTGATGATGATGAATTTTACTACTGTATATAAAAGTGTCTTCCCATCTACAGTAGGTACTATTTTATATTTCTTTTTTACCTCAGTCCCAACCACGTGCGGCTGAAGTAGAGCTAAGAAAATGTATGATTACTGCCCCTGTAGACAAAAATTTGAATATATTATTTTTTTCTCAATATTTTTTGAAATTTTAAAAAGGCCCCCACCCCCTAAATTGGCTACTGCTATTGATCGAATATCTGGAGAAAGAAATTTTGTTTGTTTTTACTCAGTGTACCAGCTGGAAATACCGATAGCCATGACTGAATTTTACTGAATGAACTTTAATATGGTTAGCAATGGTGGTGGGTGGTGGTTAGTGGGGGAGGGGGGAAGTAGGCAGGCAAGTAAAAAATGGAAATTATAGATGGTTGATGTCCAACACTTATAATTGACAAATAAAAAGGTTAAGGAACTGAAATGTTATTAACATTTATTTGGCATATTATTATGCATGCATGACATGCGGTCTAACTGTTATACAGTCATAATAAAATCTATTTATAATATACTATTAATTTATTAATTCTACGATCGGCAACCCATGGGTCGTAACCTATAAGTTTGGGCCGTGAGTGAATTTTTGAGGGTCGTCTGATCACATCTGGGTCTCCAAAAGTTTATACAGAAAGTCTTAAGTGTTAAAATTAAATACTTTAAAAATCAGAACATTCGAGTCAAAACATCGAAACAAAATATTTTTAAAATAAAATACGGTACCGGTAATTTGTTACAATTTTGGCTATTGTCTTCAATTTGCGTGCCTGCATGCAATGTACTATAATCTCAGTCAGACCACCGTTTGTTTAATAGTGTTTTTGTTTGGATGCATGTATCATGAATAGAGTAAACGACTCAATAATTAACAGGCCCTATGCTATGATACAGATTTGAATCCTAAAAATAAATTCAAAAGGCGTCAAAATATAAGTTGAAAGATTTTTGATTTTGAGACTGCTCTAGTTTTTGCGATACTGTACAATGAAAAAAAAAACCAAAAAAAAAACCAAAAAAACATGGTACTCGACAATAAATAAAGTAGTAGTTCTACATCAGTAGGTCGATGCATTTCTGGTTCCATTCTACACTTAGATACTGATGAGATTACATTGAAAATAGCCCCAGGCCTACGTTACTAAGATTTTCTAGATATGTTCATACGTCCGTTGGCCGCCGAGAAAACGTTGCGATGCGGGGAAAATGACACACTTCAAGGTGTGCGCGACTACTAGACTGAAAGCAAAGCCTAAGCTAGGGCCTAAAAAATGAGATGTTATTACAAGGCCTCAGGCCTAGACTTTACAACAAAATTTGTCAAGGTCATACATGAACTAACTCACTGGTATGATTCCAATTAATTTCCAATATTTATAGCTCTGTAATTCCTGTAAACCGGAAGAATAT
>NW_022709386.1:0-2327 GCF_011630105.1 Anneissia japonica | reverse complement strand
ACACCGATGCCAATTAAAACTGATGTGGACGAACAATCTGTAAAACCAATTGATTTAGCAACAACCAGTGACCCTATAGTAGAAGGAGAAAAAATAAGTGCAACGACACAGTCAGTTACACCAATGCAACAACCTGACGTAGTTCAGACGACAACCGGTGAATCTGTAGCTGTGATGAAAACAGATAAGGAGACATTAGGATCGACATCGTCAGATAGTATTGCTCATACTACCATTTCTCTAAGGAAAGTAACCGTGTCTCAAGAGTTAGTTGATGAATTGGGCTCCGGTGTTGAAGAAACTATTATATCACCTACAAATGAAACAAAATTTAAATCCGACAAACCTATGCAAGTAATTGATGTTTTTCCAACCACTGCAAGACCTGTTGAAGTAGCATCAACTACTGCTAAGGCCATCACAGTACAACAAAACACTGATGCTGTAGAAAAATTATTAACATCTTTAAAACCAGAATCTTCAGCTTTTGTCGATGTTTCCACTACACCGAAAGTCACTGATATTGTATCGGAAGAACAAGATATTGTATTTGGTTCTGGAGTTGAAGAAAAGCTAACATCAGAAAAATTACCAGGTTTTATGACCACATTTAAACCAACACCAATTCCAAGCAAAGTGTACAAACCCACACCAGAAGTAGATGTTATTGATGGATTTACACAGAAGCATTTAACAGATGTCAAATCAATTAAAGACGACAAAACACAGGTTCCGCAAAACATTGATAAAATGGATAAAGAACTCACCACAATAAAACCAGATACAACAGTAGAAGTACATCTTACATCGAAAACAGAGGCTGAAAAATCGACACCAATTGTTGAAGTTATTGAAGCCAAGCCAACAACACCGATGCCAATTAAAACTGATGTGGACGAACAATCTGTAAAACCAATTGATTTAGCAACAACTAGTGACCCTATAGTAGAAGAAAAAATAAGTGCAACAACACAGTCAGTTACACCAATGCAACAACCCGACGTAGTTCAGACGACAACTGGTGAATCTGTAGCTGTGATGAAAACAGATAAGGAGACATCAGAATCGACATCATCAGATAGTATTGCTCATACTACCATTTCTCTAAGCAAAGTAACCGTGTCTCAAGAGTTAGTTGATGAATTGGGCTCTGGTGTTGAAAAAACTATTATATCACCTACAAATGAAACAAAATTTAAATCTGACAAGCCTATGCAAGTAATTGATGTTTTTACAACCACTGCAAGACCTGTTGAAGTAGCATCAACTACTGCTAAGGCCATCACTGTACAACAAAACACTGATGCTGTAGAAAAATTATTAACATCTTTAAAACCAGAATCTTCAGCTTTTGTCGATGATTCCACTACACCGAAAGTCACTGATATTGTATCGGAAGAACAATATATTGTATTTGGTTCTGGAGTTGAAGGAAAGGTAACATCAGAAAAAGTACCAGGTTTTGTGAGCACATTTAAACCAACACCAATTCCAAGCAAAGTGTACAAACCCACACCAGAAGTAGATGTTATTGATGGATTTACACAGAAGCATCTAACAGATGTCAAATCAATTAAAGACGACAAAACACAGGTTCCGCAAAACATTGATAAAATGGATAAAGAACTCACCACAATAAAACCAGATACAACAGTAGAAGTACATCTTACATCGAAAACAGAGGCTGAAAAATCGACACCAATTGTTGAAGTTATTGAAGCTAAGCCAACAACACCGATGCCAATTAAAACTGATGTGGACGAACACTCTGTAAAACTAATTGATTTAGCAACAACTAGTGATCCTATAGTAGAAGGAGAAAAAATGAGTGCAACGACACAGTCAGTTACACCAATGCAACAACCTGACGTAGTTCAGACGACAACCGGTGAATCTGTAGCTGTGATGAAAACAGATAAGGAGACATTAGAATCGACATCGTCAGATAGTATTGCTCATACCACCATTTCTCTAAGGAAAGTAACCGTGTCTCAAGAGTTAGTTGATGAATTGGGCTCCGGTGTCGACAAAACTATTATATCACCTACAAATGAAACAGAATTTAAATCTGACAAGCCTATGCAAGTAATTGATGTTTTTACAACCACTGCAAGACCTGTTGAAGTAGCATCAACTACTGCTAAGGCCATCACAGTACAACAAAACACTTATGCTGTAAAAAAATTATTAACATCTTTAAAACCAGAATCTTCAGCTTTTGTCGATGTTTCCACTACACCGAAAGTCACTGATATTGTATCGGAAGAACAAGATATTGTATTTGGTTCTGGAGTTGAAGGAAAGGTAGCATCAGAAAAAGTACCAGG
>NW_022709385.1:0-1224 GCF_011630105.1 Anneissia japonica | reverse complement strand
GGCAGGGTGAGGCTCCTTAGACTTACTGAGACAGAGGATGGATTTGGGAGAGGAGAATCCTTCTCTCATCGAAAATTTTTTTTTGAAAAAATGTAGTCTTACATGCTCATCATATAGAACATCTTGAAGTATATTAATATCAATTAATTTTAATATCTGTTGTGATATAATAAGATCAAACAAATGTTCTTGAAACTCTCAATTTCCGGGCAGGCCTACAGTAATACCGGTATATCGTTGTACAGTGTTTGGCTTACAAGTACATTATTCATAATTTCAATTTTCTAATATTGTGTGTGAAAAATTTTATTTTTTATGTGCTGTACAGCAAAATTAGGAGATCTTGTCTCTCAAAATCGGCATTTCAAATTTTAATTTCCATAATATTATAAAGTGTTATACCAGTGTTGACATGTAAGCAGTCCCCTTTCCACAATTTGATTCTGATCGTTTTTGTTCAGCAGCAACTTTGTCAGTTGTATCTAGATATAATTACAATTTTAAGATCAAAAGTCAAATATGAAAATAAAGGATTACGGTATTATTATTTTCCTGGTCACATTTTCTAAATTATTTAACAAACCTCTATTTTAGAAAATTTAAGGTCCAAATGTGAATTCAATGGATAACAGTCTGTGAACCAATGTGTGTATTAGCATGGAGGAAAGAGTTCTTTGTTGCGCCTCTTAGTTTTCCTCCATTGTATTATTGTGATATCTTGCATTATAGACAACCTGTTATTCGCAATTGACTGCTAAAGTTACGAGTGCATTAGCAATACGTTTGTCTATTTTAATAACATGCTAAATGTTGTTTTATCAAAGGCTTGAAGTATTTCCCAACTTTTACATATAATTTCCATTTTGTTCTATATAACTTAAAGAGTGGTGTATGAGATATATATCCAGATTATTATTAATATATATTGATTCAGGCTTCAATCTGGTTTTTAAAAAAAACAGACTTATAGATTTAAATAAAATAATATTATGTTGTCTTTTTTTTTATGAACTTTACCAACATAACTATTGCCTTGTGTACAAAAGTAAAGATGATTTTAGTAATCTATTGTTCCACCATGGTTCGATAAATGGAAAGTTAAATGTTTAACGTACTCTGAGAAACTGAGACCAAACAGCTATTTGACATTGTTCTGTAGTAAATCTCAGATATTTATTGTACTTTAATATTAGATACAATGCAATTAATTATATGCAACTTGCA
>NW_022709384.1:918-1640 GCF_011630105.1 Anneissia japonica | reverse complement strand
GGTGCGTGTGCGTGTGTGGGTGTGTATATATATAAATATTTTCGTTTAACCAACAATTCCATATTAATGCCCGACATCACGATGTGCAGCAACATGGAGGATGTAAAGGATCGGTTAAGATACACATTTCGTCTGATTCGTGAAGTCAAAAGAAAGCGGAAGGAATGCGAATCGACCAACGGAATGGACGTTCGCAAGTTGAAGGAGGTGGATATCGACATCAGACAGATGGAGTTTCTGTTCGAAGAAATAATTAGACTTTTCCGTTCGTGCGTCAAAGTGATCAACTACTGTACGGACGAATGGACCGGCACACAGTGGTTGCTCGATGCTTTCGAACGCATCGCGAACTACGTCGGAGAATTCGTCGAAGTAGAAACGAAATGCAGCTTGATCGTGGACGAACTTTTAGGAAAACGTAAAGAGGAACCGTCTTCGGGAGATGCCTGCAAGGTGTGTTTTCTCCAAGTTGTCGAGATGGTGACGACGCCTTGTTATCATTACATTTCCTGCAAAAGATGCTCTTACCGACTGAGAAGTTGCCCGGTGTGCCGGACGACGACGGAAAGACGTCTGCCGATCGGAGATATCGAAGAGGGTACGCGTGTGTACATATGTTGAACAAAAAATCGTTAAAATATATAATAAATTATCGTTAATAGAATAATAAAGAATGCATGAAACAGAAAATATGCTTTGTGTGTTTTTACTTTTTATTTTCT
>NW_022709384.1:0-903 GCF_011630105.1 Anneissia japonica | reverse complement strand
AGAACCGATCGATCATGACGAAACATCGGTCCATCTTCACCCAACTGAGGACCTCGCACTCGGCGGCGTCCCTCCAAACTTCGTCGTCGCATTTATCATCTCGTTTCAGCAAGGAAACAGTCCACCGTCGGTCGGTGTCCAATCGGTGAGGAAACGATAGGGTCAACGCTTCCTCGAAAGACGATCCCGGAGGACCGCACCCGACGACGGACGGGACCGACGTGTCGCGTTCGTTTTCGATTTGCGATCGCGCCCCTTCGTCCACATAGACGTATATCTCCTTAATGGTTCTCGGAGGGATCGCTCCTTTCGGAATATGCAGATCGATCCCGGCGCCGACGATGGACAGACGACCGCCACGGGCGTCGAATATCCCGGCCGAAAAGGTGGACGTTTCGAAACTCTTTTCCACAACTTCTCCGAGACTGCACATAGATACCGTTCTGTGGAAAGTTCGGAGCATCGAATCCAAATTTTTTCGGCATTCGTCGTCGTCATCATTGTCAACATAACGGTCTGAAATAAACAAACGTACAAAATATTTTTTTTAACATTGTCACTTTTATTTCATTTCTGTCTACGTTATAACAAAAACAACATGTACTTTATTTAATTCTCAGTGGTATCGATACCTCTGGAAGTTTCGTCGACACGAACGAGGGTCATGAAACTCTGACTCCTGGAGATCTGTTCTACAGTCAGGTTGGTCCATGACAGGTCGTTGAAGAGCTTGCCGACTTGCGCGACAACTTTGTCCCCCCTTCTCAGGACGGCGGCGACCGGAGTGCTATTCCTATCAAAGTATACCTCCCTGTTCAGATCCGGCACGAGACATTGCAGATGTACGCAGTTGCCTAACTGGAGCGTGGTGCTTCCCTTCAGCTGGCACAACTCGCGTCCAAA
>NW_022709383.1:0-822 GCF_011630105.1 Anneissia japonica | reverse complement strand
TATAGTATGAATACCTGTTTAATCAAACCGATTAAATATTATTTTAAACAGTTTTATTCTAATAAAAATGATTGCGTTAATATTAATATGATATCCATCTGTAATTACAAATTTCAGTGCTTTTGCCATATATTTTATATATATTTTTTTTGCAGGTCACCTTAATTGACATTCGATACCTTACGGTGCCGAGATCAGGTGTACAATTAGTTAATTTAATAGTTAAATTAGTGAAAAGTAAACGAAAAGCTTATTTACATTATAGCATCAATTAATGTGGTAGCTCAAATTACTTTAGTGCGAGCGACACCATTAAAATAATATTTTCTACAATTTTACAATGATTATATTTCTGAAATAATACTTTCGTACTGTTAATCATGTAGTTCACTTCCTTTCTCCAGCTTGAGGGTCAAGTGTCAAAGTGCTATTTAACTCACTTCAATTCTGTTCCTTTATTTTGTCACATTACGTGCGGTAAACTTGTATAGGGCCTATGATGTGTAGGCCTACACTGTTTCATAGGAATGTTAAGCATTAGTTTATCATAAATTTATATATAATATTATATTTTGTGTTTTATTAATTCCAAATTTTATTAGTAATTTACTTTCTGTCACATTTAATAAGTAGTTATATATATCATATAATAGGCCTATTATATTTCTTTATATATGTTTTATATCTTTTTAAAAACCATCTTGACAGAAGAAGGCTCTTTCAGAGTATGCTGGATATTCAGGGCCCTCTTATCTTAAATGCTATAATCTGTTGTTTTATAATATAAATGTGTTTTAGGCGAGAGAAAAAATCGTGAGCTGT
>NW_022709382.1:0-664 GCF_011630105.1 Anneissia japonica | reverse complement strand
AACTGGCCCGGGAGAGTGTGGACGTATTCGCTTATAAAAACAACAACAAAGTGATTTATTGCTTTCCCTACCCTGTTCCCAATTGGATCAGTATAGGCTTATTTTATGATTTCTCGATTTTTTTTTTTATATTTTTGACGTCTACCCATCTCATCCACGACGTAAGCGCTTAAATTTCCATTAATTTCATTTATTTATAATATAACATTTACATGTATTTTCAATACCTAAAAATATTATAGGTTTTTTTTTATTGTGCGATAGACCTACATTTATTTCTTTTATGTTTAAATTTATTAATGTTTTATTTAATTTTATCATTCCTGATGATGACATAATTAATGTCGAAATATTGAATCCCGACACGATGGCGTGTATTTCGATACTTCGAGTATGTATTATACTATGATATCTGAGATTAATCAGTGGATCTTTCGGTTTTATTTACCTTGTTCTCTAATTTTTCACTATTGACATATATGCAGTGAAAATCTGAAACACCACGTGGTTGAAAGCGGCACGTTATAGGCTAAGTGTATGTCCAATTTGTAGGGATTTATTTTACTCCGACCTCGATTTATTTACGATTCATAAAATTATAATGATATTAATGAACGTAAACCCGTAGTAGTATAATTAATGACATTTCCACGGTGTTTTAATT
>NW_022709381.1:0-1255 GCF_011630105.1 Anneissia japonica | reverse complement strand
TAAGCCTATTTCCAATTACATATTTTGGCATACAATTTTGGCTTTGATAACTGAAAATTATAGCATAAGACTCTAAACTTATTGTTTTTAACACACAGGCGGCTATGGTACAAAATGTTACCCACCACCCGAATACGTTTCCGACGGTGAGGTTGTTCAGTACTTTAACTCTTACTGTATTTACGAGGAAGAGGATAGCTTGATCGGTTACCATGAATTCATACCTTTCACATTCATCATACAAGTTGTTTTAACACAAATCCCTATATTCCTGTGGATAGCTTGTGGAGGCAAAAAAATATCAATGTTAGCGAAGTGGTTTTCCAAGTCTTGCCGGGAATTGTGTTCGGAAGCGGAAGCCGAAGTGTCGAATCAGACAAACAGCGAATTGAGTACGAGTAGTAAGGGTTGGCCATCGATCAATCAATCGAAAGCTCAGTCGCTAATACAGACTTACATAGATGAATGGAGTGACTCCAACGGGTACGTGGTGATCTATTTCAGCCTTCAAGTGGTACTCTTGATGTTCATTTTGGGATCTTTTGCTTATCACTTTACACTTCTCATCCGTACCGTAGAACCAGATTTTCTTAACGACGAATTCCTATGTGAGATCAAGCACTTGAATTTGACGATAGACTGCGTAAAACCGTACGAAATATTCAACCAGATTCTCATAATTATTGATCTTCTAGTGTGTCTAGCGATTCCATTTTTGTTACTGATTGGTCGAGATGGGTATATATTATATTTGATGTACAGTGGAAAAATCGACAACATCGCCGAATTTATACCCAACTTGAAAATTAAAAAAAAACCCAAACGGCTGAATAATATACATTTACTTACATTGTACTACAAAGAAAACATTGAACCGGATGATAAATATGTCCAGAAGATATTAATTCCAAGTTTACAAAAAAAGTCTACAAAAGATAACCGACCAACCGACGCCACCGAAACCTAAAATATAAAGGCCCAGCTTTATAAAACCCAAAACTGCCGTTCCTGAGTAGGCCACTACGCATGTAAATGTGAATTTGATCAAAATGGCAGGAAGGGGATACCAGAATCTTCAAATTTTTTATCAAACATGAATAAGAATTGCGGACTCAATTTTTAATGAATAATAATATGTTGATATGATTGGACATACGCTATAACAATGCACTTACTATTATAATCCTCAACAAACGTTAGCCAATATGTTAAAGTATGATTCTAAAACCTTGCAGTGATGACGGACTTATTAGTA
>NW_022709380.1:0-671 GCF_011630105.1 Anneissia japonica | reverse complement strand
AATATAAATCAAGATAGCCGTTAACACTGTTAAATTATATATCATAATAGAAAGGTAAATACAGTGTTCGAAAAAAGGACATAATAATGCATCGTGTAGCATAGCTCTCAACGAATGTAGTCCTGCAAATAAATGAATAAAGAAATTTGTGTAATAAAATGCCTCTGGCGGGACTCGAACCCGATGTATTATTATGTCCTGTATTCGAACACTGTATTTACCTTTCTTTGATGATTTATATATAATTTAGTGGCCCTTGGAGCAAATTTTAAGAATAGGCCCCTCTAGACGCTTGGAAATGGCACTCTCGGAAGGTAAAAATGCTTTTTC
Organism: Anneissia japonica; assembly: GCF_011630105.1. NCBI lineage: Eukaryota > Metazoa > Echinodermata > Crinoidea > Comatulida > Comatulidae > Anneissia > Anneissia japonica. The sequence continues at coordinate 341 of NW_022709380.1, read as the reverse complement.
AAAACAGTGTTTCTCGACAAAATTATTGACTTCCTCCCGACGGCAGTTATGCTCCCTAGTATGCTCCTCCTCTCTTAGATACCCCTGGGACGGATGAAGGATTTGGCGGTAGGGGGTGCGTGAGGGTCCACCTCTCTGCCCCCACCATGGTTTGGGCTGAGGGAATAGACAATTTTGAGAATAGGGACCGCTCAGGCGTTGATCCAGAGTTTTTTGAGAGCTCGGTTTCCAAGAATCGCTCACCCTATCGCCGACAGTCGTGTCAGTTGTGGTTCACACAGACGAATCGGGGTGCCTTTCCGATTGCGCAAGGCAGCTAGCAATGCACCCTGATTCGTCTG
>NW_022709379.1:0-808 GCF_011630105.1 Anneissia japonica | reverse complement strand
TAGTTTTTAATAGAGATATCTTAGTTTTCAATAGAGATATCTCTATTAATAGAGATATCTCTATTATCAGAGATATCTCTATTTAAAACTAAGATATCTCTATTAAAAACTAAGATATCTCTATTAAAAACTAAGATATCTCTATTTAAAACTAAGATATCTCTATTTATGATTAAATGACAACTCGGCTCGCCATAAGATAATGGATATTGTAATTGAATCAATGAATGTTGATGACACCTATGGTGGTAAAGAAATTGGCGCGTGGTATTATGAACTGTGAAATTGGCTATTATTAATGACAATAAAGAAGTGATTTTACGCACGAAGAAGATAAAAAATACAATGTCCTTCATAATATTGATTTTGAGTGTGTACTATTTACGCCTTAGTCATCCTATTTTGTTGTTCACGGGTCTGACACCTTTAAACTCTATGTTCGTTCATTAACCGTTTAGCTGTTAATACTTTCGTTTGTTTAAACATAATTTATATAAGTCTAAACAGTAAATAGGCCTATTTGTATGACTAGATACCAGCAGTATTACAGGTACTATTAGATCGTATAAGGTGGCACCAGCTCTTCTACGGCAGAAAGGCTGGTACATCCGCCGAAAAGTTGCTTGCAAAGCAAGCTTACTTTGCACTCCTGATTTATATGTATTCGACCGATTATATTAGTTTCCTAATAGTTTTATTTAATTAGCGTAGTCTTGTTACAAAGAAGAAATTATAGGATGGTCTAGGCCCTATAAATTATAGGATGGTCTAGGCCCTATAAATTGTATAAAATAGAAGAAAAACGAAA
>NW_022709378.1:0-612 GCF_011630105.1 Anneissia japonica | reverse complement strand
AAAAAATACAAAGTCGACATAGCATGACACAAGGACATTAAAATTCCAATTGCTGTTGACAAAAACGATAGCCTGTTTGTACTTTTAAGGCAAAACAAAAATATTATTACATTTTAAGCGTTCTTAGATTAACAGCAGCCAAACAGATCCTTTTATAAGCATATAATAGGCCTATCTAAAACAGTTACAGTAACTTTACTGCATAGTAACATTACATTTCGAGGCAATTTTAATTTAAAACTTGGTAAACATTATGACAAAATGAAAAAGAAATATGTCTTGTCAGGAATGTTATGATATGTGTACACTTTTATAGAAAACCCCCAAATTTATGATCGCAAAATGACAACAATAAAATTTGAAATAATTTTCTATATATTTTTTGTTTAAATTTAGCTTTCAACCTTGCTTTTTTATCACTGATTATTTTCAAGTTAGATGAAACACTTTCGCTTACACTTACGGTGAGTAACGATTTACCTTTTGTTAAATTTTGTTAACCTTGTGAATCTATTTTATCATCCCAATTAAAGAAAAAAAATGTGAGGGCCAACTTAGATATTCTCACAGAACATAGGTCCACTGCAAAATATTTTGTATATTAATCGAGAC
>NW_022709377.1:704-4115 GCF_011630105.1 Anneissia japonica | reverse complement strand
GTGGCAAGAACAGAGCCGGTCAGCTGGTCGTTGCGGCGCTCCTGGTGCACGAATCAGGCATATCCATTGTCAACTGGGCGCAGGATCTAAACTGCGCCCGCACCAATCGGGAGGACATCATCAAGCTGCTGGAGATGGGCCGGCGGAGGTACGGAATCTCGTTACAGGGCGTCCCGGACGGCGTGAAGGTGACGCAGAGATCTGGCGCAACCGCAAACTTCCGGAGCAAACCAAACACTGCGAACGTGAGTGATTTCATATTTGTTTTCTGAGCGTGCGTACATATCTTTTGGCAAAACCTCGGCAGCGCTCATTTCCGACCATGTCGCGCGAAACGGCATTTCCGGCTTTCGTAGCAGGTCTCGCGTACATGTTCAAGGCGCACAGCGAAGGCGACGATCGTTCGAGACTCGTCGAACTCGTCAGCTCGTGTTTGGGCACGACTTCCAAGAGTTCGCACAGGACCAAGTGGGCGAGGTGCAGCGAGGAAGAGAAAATGCAGTTCGAAGCGGCCGTCGCGCTCGGAGGGTTTCTTGCCGACGAAGTCGAAGACGACGACGACGAGAAAAGGGAGAAGGAAACCGACGATCGGCGCAAGAAGGCGTTAGTCCGGTACTTCTACGACACCCTCCTTCTTCCGCACCACAGAAAAATCGCGGCAGCCGTTGCCAACCTGGACGAGATTCGCAGATGGCTGAGATCCGATCGGGACGAACGGAAAACGTCCAACCACGTCGTCCCGAAGACCGACAGAGTGCACGAGTCGGCCATCATCAGAGTGGTACTGGCGCATCTGAACAGCGTCAAGACCAAACCGTTACATCCGATGCTTAAGAGGGTGTTGGAGTTCACGCGAACAAACTGGCCGTTCAACCTCTTGTTCGTCCTGCCTGACAGATCACGGCGGTTTCATACGCACTATATTGGGACAATAAGTGTTTTCAACGCGCCTTTCATATATTTACGCACCGCAAGCCTCGAACGAACACACTCATGTCGCGATTGGGATCGTGCGAGCCTAGCGGAACTGCATTTTTGGTACATAGTAGAATTGTGATAAAAATAATATATGAGTATAATATCCCCCCATTCATGTTCTGTTTGTCTAATTATTATATCAGCTACTAAACAAAATTTTTGCAATGCATGAATTTATATAAAAATCATGAATTTTAACGAGAAAAGTAAGGCCGGTCTACAGTAAAAATGTAAACAAACAACGCCCTAACTCCGTAAATGTTAATATCGCTAAACATGGTCGTAATTATCGTCGTTGTACAAAATTGTGCAATTTTTCTGGATGTTATCGTTGGTCGCCAATGAACAATCAGTGTCTGTTCCTGTATTCTGTGAAATATTGGCCTGACAACTTTTTCCGATTTTTAAAAAATTTCGATTGAAAACAGCAAATATTTTGGCTTTACTAGGCGTTCTTGACAACTCCACGGGCTCATACGCGCAATTTTACGCGTTGGTTATACATACGCTAGGCCTAGATTTTATTGGGGTTTTGGATAGGCTTTGCTGCATTAATGTTGATAACTGTTAAAATTATACTTGTATAATATATATATTATTTTTATTCAGCTAATATATAATAAATACAGGCTTGCATTGAATAACATTTTATATTTTGATGGCAATAATTAGGATGGCTCTAAAATAAAGAAAATTTAAAATATAAATAAATGTAAACAATGATCCAATATTCATCTGTGTAAATAGCCAGTATCATTTACAATCATCATTCTTCTTACACTTCAGTTTACAAATAGACACAAACATTATGTTTTACATGTTATATTTTTAATGAACAAAATAAACCTTTAAAAATACAAGAATCCAAATTAAACCGAAAGGTCCACTGATTAATCTTGGATACAGATAGAATAATACTTACTCAAAGTTTAGGGATTCAATACTTTGATATTAATTATGACATCATCAGGAATCCAAATTAAAGGTATGCAATCAGCTTAATACTGACAGTTATTTTTCTAGAAATTGCTATTGAACTTTGTAAGTAGAAAATTCAATATATTCACACTATATTATAGTACTGCACAACAAAATATGTTATTGCGCTTTGTGTTAATATGTGCAGTAATTAGTGTGTAAATTTATTTTCGCAAAAAGGTATGGGGCTTTGAACAATCTGTTCTCAATAGTAAGTTGATTCAGAGAAAATATAAATTTCCCATCATCTGAAAGTCCCAGGTCTCTTCAAAAATACAAACAAAACTGTCTGTAACAGCAGGAATGCAGAGACAAAATGACGAGTTCATCTGTTCATCTGTTTCCATGTAGCTTGCATATCGATTAAAACCGGATAGATGTAAACATATCTCACCATAGTATCTGATTTTCATCCTGCGTCGTAACAATTAAAGAAGCTGAAAAGATAAATATAAATATATTTTAATTAGGCAATACATAACAATATAATTCAATCTAGGCAATGGAAAGTAAAAATTTTAAGTGTTACTTATATTGTGTGCTCACTTTTCTCTTGGTTTTGATGTGGTACAAAGGGCGTAAGAGTTTTATTATTATTATTGTTATTATTATTATTATTATTATTATTATTATTATTATTATTATTATTATTATTACTATTTCATAATAGTTTGGGAATACAAGTACAGTAACGTTCCAAAACATAGAAAAATAAAAAATAAACACCATACATTGAAAAAAAGGGGCAACATTTAAAAATGGACAAACAAGTTAATGCTTAGGAAGACTGGTGCTTGCTAATAGTAAAGGTCTCCCAACAACATAACCAAAACGGATATCAATGAAAATACAACATTTGATATACTGTATTTAAGAACATGCGATATGATTTATAAAGCATTATTGTGATGATACATAATTAAAAAAAAAACATTGTACACAAGTAGAATAATTTTTATTATTTAAAATACCTTAATATCTGTCTTAGTATCATTTTTTTTTTCTGCTGCTCTCCATGAACACCATCCAGCTGCTCTTTCCTTTATGTTCAAATTGATTATCTCCATGATGTATTTTGTCAGCTCGCTTGTATCTTGTTTAAAATTAAAAATAAAAAGTTATTATTGCAATTTTTTTTCATTAACAATTATGACAGAACATCAGACATTAATAATACCACCAAACTTCAGATAATAAAAAAGAAATTTCAAAGTATAATAATAATAATAATAATAATAATAATAATAATAATAATAATAATAATAATAATCAAACATTTTTAGACATTTTCAAATTACAAGATAACTGTTTTTATAAAACTTGGGGTCTGAATAATCCTAAAAATATGTCTATAGCGAATAAACTAGGCCTAGTGTAGGCCTACTTTCACGTGAGAGCATACCGCGTATACTTAAAATTTAAATACCCTCCGGGCCAAACATTGTTTACTTTCAC
>NW_022709377.1:0-680 GCF_011630105.1 Anneissia japonica | reverse complement strand
GAAGACTGCTAGAAACATTTGAATTATATTTTAAAAACATATATAGTTATCTTGTCTGTGTTATTTATTACGCCAAACGTCTAAAGGGTAGACATGCTAGGCCTGCCTAGGGTAAACACGTGTATTTTGAAGGCCAAACACGGTCAATTTTAAACTTAAATTAAATTTTTACCTGAACAGTTGTCAGAGAGATTTTTTAGAGGATAATGCAGAAGTCAAATAGTAATAACATGGAGCAAGTGGCAATGTTTCAAAAAATTGCAAAAATTATTTATAGCCATGTAAACTTTACATGCCAGATTTTCTGAAGTTTTGGGTAAAAAACATGGAATAAATTCAAATACTCACACGTAAAATCAGCAGCCATGACATCGTACCTATGTTATACTACGGAACTGTTTAGCATGTCTTCTTCGATAATATCATGAATATTCATTATGTTTTTTAATTTTAAACCTGTTGGTTGGTCATTTAAAAACCCATATATGGAGAATAATGAAATTATCGCTTCCGCGTTAGCGCCCCCAACTACGAGAATATCTAAAATGTATAATAGTGACCAACAGAGGGCTCACTACTTATTGTCTATATTGAAACCGCCGTGAGATCGGCCGGCCTTGTCGCGTGCGTCCTCATGCTGAACGACGTTCGCAAACGCAGGTTTCTACCGTCCCGAGTGA
>NW_022709376.1:0-1258 GCF_011630105.1 Anneissia japonica | reverse complement strand
GGTAATAACTCACTTTAATATCAGTCAGTACAAAGCAGGAAATTCAATTATTGTTTTTTTTTTTTGTTTTTTTTTTTTTTTTTTTTTTTTTTTTTTTGTTTTTGCTTTACTTTTTTTTTTTAGGTCAAAGAATAGCTTTATCTTCAAAGTGGTGGATCCTGGAATAGAGGGTGACTTCTGCAGATAGTGTCCAGACTGCTGTACCTTTAAACTTGTATGGCTATATAGCAATTCTAGATGGCTAGAGAAATAAATATGGATGTACTGTAATTTTCTTTGTTTCTTACAAAAATTTATGGGGTTTCGGGTGGTCTTCTGGATACCTTCTCCCCCTCCCTTCCCTGCCCCTTGATTTTTCCCTTTGACCTTGCATTGGGAAGCATCAAGTTTTGGTTTGCTCTGAATACAACTGTATTCGTGAAGTGGATGGTCAAAATAGATTCTGTTGTATTGTCTACTTTACACTATGACATTAATCTTTCTTTTTTCTTTCACATGTAGGCTACCAATCCTTTAATTATACTTTCAAGCCGTCTCTTATTCATAAAAGAATTAGTACGAGTAAAGGATTCGTCCTCCATGAGCACAGCAACCTGGATTTTATCATTCACCACTGGCCTGAGTGAGTACTGCTGATTGTTTATTAAAATCAACATGTAGGCTACTGTAGGCCTAAAAATTTGCTTTGGAAGAACTGTTGGTATGTCAACAATTGTCATTTTAATACTAGTTGATTATTTATTTTTGAATAATACACAACCAATACTTTGGCTCATGTTTATTTATACAGGTCGCCTGCTGTCAGTTGCCATTGAGACAGGAGATAAAATTGGTTAGTGATAATAATTGATTTTGATATGATATTACAGTTAAACCATAGAGAAAATAGAACAGAAAAGGTTCTATTTTCTATGTTGGTTAAACTAAGTCGACTTTGCCTAAAGTCGATCAATATACAGTAGCATTTTAGATTCGACTTAGGCAAGTTCAAGTTATATGTTGTTTTTTATTGACTGTTATACATGACAATGACAAAATGTAACACTGTGTTGACAGTGTTTGCATTACTTGGTATATTAGTAATTAATTTTCAATTGCTAATTAGAATGAGAAAAAAACAATCCTTGGTAAGGACAAATAAAAAAAAAAATTATGGTACTTCACATCAACGAAATTTTAGGTGAGGACAAGCATTTTTTTTTTTTAAATCAATCTACAGTAGCAGTAATCCACGAATTCCTGTTGGATTAGATGTTAC
>NW_022709375.1:34446-36020 GCF_011630105.1 Anneissia japonica | reverse complement strand
TGTTCATTATCACTTTCTTCATTACTGTCACTGTCTGATGAATGAGAAACACTAGACAACAGCTCTGCAACTACTTCAGGGCCAGCCTGCTTTTCTGACAAGACAGGTCTCAATTTACCATCTTCTATAAACCAGCCCAGTTTGCATGGATCCTGGCTCCATATATTGGCCTGCAGATGTGCATGCAATATATGCTGATATAAGGCTCCTTGATTGTTTGGCAGAGTTTTGAATCTTTTCCATCGTAAAATTGAGGCATTTTAGCAGATACTTTCTTCGTTCAGAGAAGACTACACAAAAACTCCTTGCATCCCATTCTCACATTAAATGATCCCAAGCTTGGCCAAAGCATGTAAACATGAAGTGGTGCTTTCATAAACATCTTAAGGGTTGTTTTTTTCCAACACCATTTATATGCCCTGTAATAATCAGGCTCGTATCCAGGGGGTTTTATGGTTTGGGAGAACCCTCCTTTTCTAGCAAACCTCCCTCTTTTCTGGCGAACCCTCCCTCTTCAGATTTCCCAAATAAGTCCTCCAACCCACCTAGTGCACAGACTCACCCAGACAAAGACCTTTTCAAATATATCTGCTTTTATAGCATTATTTAGACCCATAAAGCACAAAAATCCCAATCCCCTTGCTTTGGGGGTTTCACCGACCCCACCGGGGCTTCGACCGTGGACCTCACGCCCAGAAAATCCCCCTTGAAAGAATCTGGCTACGGGACTGAAAATTCACAACCGGTGATAGCATGGAAGCCTGGTAGTGTCACTGCTCTTTCTGGTCCAAGATGATCGTATATTGGCTGAAGAGCCACTCTTCTTCTGGTTTCAGCGGTACCTGTCACAATTCACACGGCAAGATGTCAAAACAAACACTCCAGAGCATCCTCCAACAACAACTGTAAGGACACAAGAAGAAGCTGATACTCTAATGATTCCCCATGGCATAGAAGTGGCCTCTGAATCTGGAAATGATACAGACTGGTTTGTATTGATCTTCAGAAGACTTACAGAGCTTGGCATGAATACTGGAATTTGTATAGTCTTCTCGGAACGAAGAAAGTATCTGCTAAAGATGCCTCAACTTTACGATGGAAAAGATTCAAAACTCTGCCAAACAATCAAGGTGTAGATAAGCTGCCACCAACTGCAGGAGCCTTATATCAGCATATATTGCGTGTACATCTGCAGGCCAATATATGGAGCAAGGATACTGTTATTCATCCAGAAATCACTGATCCATGCAAACTGGGCTGGGTTATGGAAGATGGTAAATTGATACCTGTCTTTTCAAAAAAGCAGGCTGCCTCTGAAGCAGTTGCTGAGCTTATCAGATGTATCTGTTCAATATGTATATGTTCAAATAATACATGCACGTGTAGGAGAAATAATCTTCAGTGTACTGAGATGTGTATCTGCGAAGCAGAAGTGAGTTTCTGCAACAACTTTCCATTGTTGTCTAGTGTTTCTGATTCATCAGACAGTGATAGTGATGAAGAAAGTGATAATGAACATTAGCATATTATAAAATCACTGATGTAGGTAAATATAAGTAAATCACAGTATGTAA
>NW_022709375.1:31946-34078 GCF_011630105.1 Anneissia japonica | reverse complement strand
TATTATGGTAATAACCATTAACAGCATATGGCAACTGCGTATAACTAGCTCTATCAGACGTTTTTGTTTTACAGTACAGATCGGTTATTATTATATTAATATGTATGCTAAAAAGCTAAAATAATGGAAAATGGCAGCCATTTTAAATTGTAATAGCTCAAAAATGTGTACAATATTTAGTTAGCTGTCATTGTTATGAGTGAATTTCCAATTGAATGCTGCATTTGAATGACATAGACTTACAATATTAGTGACAATTTTAGGAAAAGATGGCGGCCATTTTGAAACTGCTGGCAAGCCCCCTTACGTATGAAAAAAAAAAAAATGTTGCACATACTTTTTTTATTTATCAATGTCTACTCTACATCATATGCAATTTTAAAAAAATATAGCAAAAAAATGCAACCTCTGATATTGCTACATTTCGGACTGGACTATAAACAAGGAACATCAACCTTAAACAATATCTCAATAAACTATACTATATAAATCCAACATTACCAACAAGCGCTAGAATTATAATTACAACAATCATCTTATAGCACCCTGAGTACCAATACTGATTAGGACTAAATCAACTTATAACTATAAATCCAATCAATCGTGAAGACTGATATCTGACGTGATTCTTCCATTGACGCATGTCATTTAGTCATATATACTATTAGTAATTGTTAAACATCGCCATGTACATTCACACATACTACTAGCAGTATTATAATAACAATGTCTGAATCTAATACTCATAATACCGCCACTCTACAGTATCAATCTTGGGTAGGCCGAATTGACATAAGCTCTTAATTATGATCCTGGTCAGAGCCTAATCGCACGTTTCCCGTTCATAGTGTAGTAGGCCCACCTACACACAACGCACATCGGCCTCACCGTGTATGACAGTAATACCTAGCTAGGTCTAGGCCTAGGCCTATAATGGAGAGATCCCACCGCTTGTTATTGTAAACCAATTATCATCACTGCCCTACAAATTACTCGGCGCTAATGCACTTTTGTACTGTAACATCTACTACATCAGTGAATAAACTTCAACATACCAAGACCAAACCAGAGGTAAAGAAAACCCAACGTACATGCTATAGATGTGGCTCCAAACAGCACTTGGCAAATGCATGCAGACATAAAGCTTCAACATACAATTTCTGTAAGAAAACGGGTCATTTGGAAACAGTATGCCAACAAAAGAAGAAATCTACTACCATGACGAAAATTATAATTAATTCTGTCAATCAGGTAACCATGCAGCAGATTTACAGTGATGTGTACATTGGCGATAAAATGTACAAATTTGAAATTGATACAGGTGCAGGGGACAATTTCATGTGTAAGGAAGTATGGGCAGACTTGAGCAAAAACCACAGTTGTCCAAACTTGATGCTAAATACCTCTCAGCATCAGGCCATAATCTTCCTGTCCTCGGCATGTTCTCTACTGTAGTGAAGAACAGCAGTAATCAATCAGAAATTATTCGTTTCGTAGTGTCAGAAATTCCCGGACTTAATCTTCTGGGCAGAGAAGCTATCTGAAAGCTTGGAATTTCAGTAGATGCTCTATTGGCAATGGATAACAAGCCTATGGATCACCCAGTACATACTATTCACAGCCCTGATTCTGATCCAGATGAATCACTTCAGAATGCTTGCATACAGATGTGCGATGAATTTTCAGATCTATTCAAACCATAGTTAGGTTGCTTGAAAGAGGTGGAACTGGAAGTAAAATTCAAAGAGAATTCAACGCCAGTTTTTCGTAAGGCGCGTCCAGTGCCTTTCGCTATACAACATGGCTTGGCTCAAGCCTATAAGGCAGGAATAACGAGAGGTATCTGGACACCTGTTAAGTTTAATGCATATGGTACACCTGTGGTCCCAGTGCGCAAGGATAATAAATTAAGAGTTTGTGGTGACTACTCGGCTACAGGGAATCCACAGTTAGAGGATCATCGCCATCCGCTACCTTTGCCAGAAGACCTAATACGTAAATTGTCTGGAGGCCATGGATTCACTAAAATTGATTTAGCAGATGCTTACAACCAGATTCGGTTGGGTACTGAAAGTCAAAAACGACTGGCACTTAATACTCACCAAGGAGATCTCCTCCAGGCGCGCCTACCT
>NW_022709375.1:30279-31725 GCF_011630105.1 Anneissia japonica | reverse complement strand
AGAGGATCATCGCCATCCGCTACCTTTGCCAGAAGACCTAATGCGTAAATTGTCTGGAGGCCATGGATTCACTAAAATTGATTTAGCAGATGCTTACAACCAGATTCGGTTGGGTCCTGAAAGTCAAAAACGACTGGCACTTAATACTCACCAAGGAGTTCTCCAGGCGCGCCTACCTTTTGGTATCAAAAGTGCACCGGGTTATTTCCAGAGCATCATGGAACAACTGATAGGTAACCTTCCAGGTGTTGCTGTATATCTTGATGATATCCTAGTTAGACATAATGCTGAGGAACATTTACATAACCTAAGACAGCTTCTACAATGCTTGCAGGAGAATGGACTAAGATGCAGAAGGGAGAAATGTGAGTTTGCACAAGCAGAAATTGTGTACCTAGGACACAAACTATCAAGTCAAGGTGTTGCGAAAGGTCATAAAGTGGAAGCGGTACTTCAAATGCCCCCACCGACAGATGTCTCAACACTGAGAGCGTTCCTGGAGAAATTGCAGTTCTACGGTAAATTCCTACCAAACCTTTCAACCATAGCCAGCCCTCTGAACAGGTTGACCATAAAGAATATACCATGGGAGTGGGGTAAAGAGCAACAAGCATCATTTCAACACTTGAAGAACTTGTTATGCAATGACACAATTCTTTGTCACTTCGACCCATCACTACCTATTGGTATTGCTTGCGACGCTTCTGAAACCGGCGTGGGAGTAGTGTTGTTTCATCTTTATGCCGATGGGAGTGAAAGACCATTGGCCTATGCTTCAAAAACACTAAATGACAGCCAACGCAAGTATGCACAAATTCAGAAGGAAGCCCTTTCTATTATTTTTGCCTTCAATAAATTTCATCAGTTCCTCTATGGACGAAAGTTCATCCTAGTAACAGATCACAAGCCCTTGATATCACTATTTGCACCTGATACACCGACACCAACTCTAGCTGCAAATCGTTCAGCCCGGTAGGCTCTAATATTGAATCAGTATGATTATACCATTGAGTATCGGAAGACAACTGATCATGGAAATGCAGATGCGTTAAGTCGGTTGCCAATGGCACCGGACAAAGATTTTGACAGGGAAGAGGATGATGCGGAAACAGACACAGTCTGTATGATAAAGTCAATCAATCTCCAATTAAACAACAATGCTAAACTGTTGCAGAAAGAAACCCTTAAAGATCCAGTACTGACAACTGTGATTAGATACACCAGAGAAGGGTGGCCTTCACGGGAGATAACCGTTACCTAAAGTACAGAGGGGTACAAGGTACAAGATTTCAAGAGACTAAAGGATTCACTTATGGTAACAAATGGATGTCTACTGTATGGAAACAGAGTGGTGATACCCTTCAAACTACGTTCACATGTCTTGGAACTGTGGCATATTGGACACTTTGGCATGCAGAGAATGAAACATGTCTCTTATACACATCT
>NW_022709375.1:22658-30126 GCF_011630105.1 Anneissia japonica | reverse complement strand
TGCGAGGTCCGTGTATTTACACGGAAGTTAAATGCAGTGCGTGGTCGAACGGGGGTAAGATGTAAAAAACATCTGGAACACGCTCGCCTATTTTGACCACCAAATTTAGGGTTATAGAACCGTGTATCGCTGTCAAAGGCTATTATCGCGACCATTAATCATGTTTTAATGACTCTACCGTCTGGCGGTCAACATGAATTCAATTCAACACGCGCGAAAACCATAGGCCTGTCCACAGTTTTACAAAAACAAATGCATTCGCTGACCTGTTGTTAATGTTATAGCATCATCTTCATCATTTCAACATGTCTGTGTGGACCGAACCTATGATACGTTACTTTCTCTCATTGGAGGGGGGAGGGGGAGACAGAATACGGAGACAACTGGACGGCACCCGCCGAAACAGCGGTATTTACAAAGAAATAACTGCATCGAAGAAAAATTTAGGGGAAAGTTGACAGTGACACAGGTCACCAATAAACTGAAGTATTTGCGCAGGGAGTACAGTACAAGTGCGTGAAGCGTGGTTAGAAACGTAAATATTGCGTGGCATGATGGGATATATACTATTGCCTCGCTGACCTCAAACGAGTATTTCCGAGGTAAATTTTTACACGGTTAGACAAGATAAGTTTGTGCTCGAATGCGGGGATCCCCCGTGGTGTAAAGCCGTGCGTTTACCTGTCATATACACGGAATTTAATATGCGTGTATTCTTCCGGAAAATCATGGAGTCGAGTACATGTTGACCATGCGATTAATTTCATGGGTTCAAATCGGTTGTTAGTAGTTGATGCATATTCAAAGTACCCGTGTATTCATCCAACTACTTCCACTTCGACCAGCGCTACTATCAAGCTACTTGAAGAGGATTGTGCTCATTTCGGATACCCACACACACTGGTATCTGACAACGCAACTACTTTCACATCGGATGAATTTCAGCTTTGGTGTACGGAGAGGGGTATTGTCCACCTTACAGGAGCACTATACCACCCAGCTACCAATGGAGCTGCGGAGAGATTAGTACAAAGTTTCAAACAAGCATTGAGGAAATCTACTCATCCTCCAGGTGTTGCACTGAAGGAATTCCTCATACAGTATAGACGTACTCCACTACCTACAGGATTCTCCTACAGCGAATTACTAAATGGAAGACAAATAAGAACCAAGATTGACACCGTATTGCCTTCACCAGCTCATATTGCACAAGGCAAACAAAATGTTAAGTCATTGGTTCGAGAGTATAAAATTGGAGACACATGTTATGCATTGTATTGTGGACCAAGGAGAGATAAAAACCCCAGATTGGTACCGGCCGTGGTTACTAAAAGACTAGGACCACGTTCAGTAAATGTTAAAGTTGTGCCTAAAGGCCCGGTGTGGAGACGCCACATAGAACAATTGCAGCCACGATATGAAACCAAAGAAGATGCGGATCCAGGAGTTGATTACCAACATGATAGTCTGTTGGACAATAATTATCCTGCAGTCGAACAGGCTATGATGGACACTAATGTTAATGCCCCTAAACCTTCAATTAACCATGATAAACATTATAGAGTTCATAATGACAATCGTGAGCAATATGGACCGCAGAATCCCCGTCGTTCAAGCAGAGCGCGTAAATCTAAGATGATGTTCTCATATTAGTATTAAAGTTTATGTTCCTCCCATTAACATTTAACTTTAAACTTAGTGGGGGAGGTGTTGTGGACTGAGAATTAAGTTAACTATTAGTGCGCCACCTATCGGTGCATCGTCGTTGACGACCATCTTACAATACAGAAAGTTTGCTGTGTATTTGTTTGTGTTGTTTTGAGTTCCGGAATTAAAGTAACTCACGCTGTTTAAAACCTATGTGTGTTATTTATTTATTGTTCTGAAACCTTCCAAGAACGTAACATTCTCCTAACAATATCTTACGATGTTTCTTCATTCAGATTCTGCTTAATAACATCGGATTTTAGCATTTTATTACAAAAAACCACGGCTTTTAACGCCTAATATGGCTCCATCCGTCATCTCCAATGGCGAATTGGCGATCGAGCCTAATGCTGTTGCCAGAATTCAAACTTTATGATTTGGTGTTGCCAGAATTAGTAAAACAAAAGGAAGCTTCAGATATTCAGAACTCGATGGCTCGTGAAAGAAGGGAAAAGGAAGGCAGCAGAACATGCATATATTATGAAAGAATGTATAAATAAATATATGTAGGTCCTAAGTGCAATGTCCTAAGTGTAATAATGGCCATGATTGACAAATGATTGATTGTAATAATTGTTGGGTCTAAATATAATACAGGTCCTATGCATTTTAGGGTCTAAATGTAATAAAGGTTCTAAGTGTAATGATTTTTGTGCCTTAATGTAATAAAGGTCCTATGTGTAATAGGTTTTGGGTCTAAATGTAATAAAGGGTCTAAGTGTAATAATTCGTGACTCTAAATGTAATAAATGTCCTATGTGTAATCATTTTTGTGTCTAAATATAACAAAGGTTCTAAGAATTGTTGGGTCTAAATGTAATAAAGTTCCTAAATGCAATGTCCTAAATGCAGTGTAATAATGGCCATGATTGACAAATGATTCATTGATTGTAATAACTTTTGGGTCTAAATGTAATACATTTCCTAAGTGTAATTCTTTTAGGGTCTAAATGTAATAAAGGTTCTAAGTGTAATAAGTTTTGGGTGTAAATGTAATAAAGGTCCTATGTGTAATAATTTTTGGGTCTAATTGTATTAAAGGTTGTAAGTGTAATAATTTTTGGGTCTAAATATAATAAAGGTGCTATGTGTGATAATTATTGTTTGCTCAAATGCGGTCATACTAATTACCGTCCTCGCGGTCCCGACGAGGGGTCAGATTTCCCCGACGAGGGGTCAGATTTCCCCGACGAAATAATAGCTGTTGTCCCTAAATGTAATATGTCATTATTACTGTAATATTGCACTGTACCAGAATAACGATATAAACAATACAGATAACAATACAAATAACAATTTATGAAAAGGCATCGTTATAACAAAATGAAAAAAAAACCTGGCAACGAACAGAGCTGTTCTTAAAATTGGATAACAACCTGACAATTAATTATTTGTTTTTCTCTTTTGTTGGGTCGTCCCACTTTTATTTATTCCATGATTTCTTTGAACATAAATATTGTTTTGTTACTATTGACATATTTATCACTTATTTTAAATTAGTACTGTTGTTCTATTTCCTTTATACATTAATTTTTTTTTTCCATTTCTAAACATTATACAATTAATACAATAATTTAATTACTCCTCCCATCAAACAAACAATGCAACAAAGCATAATCACCCAACGGTCAAGAAAGTATGATAGTAATAATGATACTAATAATGGTGACGACGATGATAATAACAACAATAACAATAATAATGATAATAATAATAATAATAATAATAATAATAATAATAATTAACTTAGTCAATCATAGCAAATAGCTTATTTAACAATAGTGTTCTGTACATGCAATATTGAGGTCATATTACGTATACATAATCACACATATACATATCCATAATACTTATATACGCATATCTACACACATATACCCATACATACATACATATATAGAATTAGTTTTTTGTTTGATTTTTTTTTAACTGAATATCCACCCAATAAATCAATCAGTTAATACATCATATACATCCGATTTGATCTGTACGTTAAAATTTGTCTCTAACATTTTAAGGTTAATATTTGACCATTTTTTTTTTTGCATTTTCTTTGTTAATTATAAATTCACATTCAATTAAAGCTTTTAGTTCGTTTAGGAACATTTTCCATGTGCATTTTATCTCCAACCCTAATCTTTTTAACATTTTATTTTTTTGTATATACAGAAGGTAAGCATAGAGATTATTTCGTTAACACGTTTCTGATAATTTCCAAGAACGACTTTAGACCATTGAATTTTATCAGTCATTTTAAAACAAGATGCTAACATTATACTAACATTAGACCAATATAGGTTTACATCTCTACATTTGAACAGCATGTGTTGTTCGTCTTCTATAACATTACAGGTTTCACAACTATTACTGGCAGACAGGTTCCATGTTTGTAACCTACTCTTTGTTGGAATTACTCTATGTAAGAGTTTATAATTAATTTGGGCTATGTTTTTCAAATGTAACACATTAGAAACTTTATTTTTCCAACAACGTTCCCATTCAATTGTAGTTGTCTGCAAGTCGCTTTCCCACTTGTATTGAACACCTGGAGTGATATATTTTGAATTTATAAAGGGTAATAAAAGGACAATTAATTATTTATAAACAAACATCGGGAGTCGCTACCGTCATGAATCGCTGGGAAAGAACGTTGTTTTTAGTAATAAAATGCTAAAAACTGGTGTAATTAGTGAGAGAACTGGATGAAAAAGAATAGTAAGATATTATTAGGAGCGCACAGTAGGTAAAAAGACAATTTTTGAAGATAGAAGTGTTACAGTACTAAAGTGCATTAGCGCCAATTACTCTTATAAACTTACATTTAATCCGTTGTTTAGGATTCTAACCAATAACTTTAGAAACGGTCGAATAATGTACCCTTTGCTCCTGTTATTACACATACACAATCATCATAGCAACACGGATCATTAGCGTGGGTCTGACAACTGGGCATTTCGCTGTGCGCCACCTATTTTCACTTACAAAACTCTACAGAAACGCAACCGTTTCTACAACTAGACTGTATTACTATAATTTTATTTTATTTTATTTTTTTGTAGAGTAGGTCTAAATAATGCATCGTTCATAACTCCGCGTACAGTATGTTGAAACGCATTTATAAATTTTATATATTTTTGAGTATATATATTAGTGTAGGCCGGTATGTCGTAAATATAAGTGTCGTGTATATTTTTTGTTAAAAGAAAATTTCGACTTGATTTCATATCTTAATAATATAAGGGATGAAAAAAAAATATGTTGTAATTTTTTCTGAAGACATTTAAAGACCAAATTCAAGATGGCGGCCATCATTCAAATAACTACTATTTCGAAGCTGAATTTTATCAATAACTCGAATTATGAATGCGGATCAAGCTCTTTTTGGTGACAATACCCATTTTAAAATGTTCAGCACATCCATAAGACATTTTTATTACGTAAATGCAAACATTGGCAGCCATCTTGAATTCAAAAATGGCCGCCACTAAAAAAATTCGTTATTCGGACATATTGAAATGTGTACATAAATAGAAAATATATTATAACACATATATCATTTGGATAATTATATATTTACCATATATATCATTTGGATAATTATATATATACACATATCCGGGGGAGGACCCCCGGACCTCAGATGTGTATAAGAGACAGATATATATGTGAAAGGTAAATACAGTTTATTTATTTATTGTTGTTTTGTCTATTTTCAGTGATGCCTGGACTATACATAGATCTTGCAACAATAATGCTGGTTTGCTTTTGAAAGTGGCCACTTCCCAAAGTATGCATGACAATTTAGGGGTTTCAAAGGCTTAAACCCAGGCTCCAGAGGAAAATTTTTTTATATACCAAAAACTCGTCGAATAATGAGAAACAAATTCTTGAATATGTAAAAACTGGGAGGAAAATGGGCGTAAATAGCCTTCTTCCACCTTTTTTCGTTAAATATAGTTTAAATATGCCTTGAAAACCCCTAAATTGTCCTTTTTTTTTTTTTACCACTTTTGAAAGTTGTTTCGCAACGCCTGACCACAGCAACTGTATTCTTGTCAGGGACATTAAGCTACATCAGGCACCTTGGACACCGTCAGGGAAATCCTGGTACCGCCACTGCTTTACAAGTGGTATTTGTGAAGCAGTCTACAACCTTTGGGATTTTGACCTTTTTTAAATAAGGTTTTGCTTTTAAATTTTCAACATTGAATTTGAAGCTCAGGGCTTTTGTGAACTTTGGTTGGGCTTCTCTTTTAGGCCACTTTTTCAAAGTAAAGGAGGGCTTATTCAAAATGAATGCTGTAAATTTTGGGAATTACTACAGTACTATAAAACAATAAATGGGCCCACTGTAACATCAATCAGTATCATGGAGTGTATTAACCGACCTACATGTACAATGTATGTAATATATTATCTCAAAGAAAAAAGCCAATGCTATCTTGAAAATGGGCTTCATTTCGAGATGGGCCTTTTTTCGAGGATACTTTTGAAAATTAAAGAGGGGGCTTAAATTCGAAATGGGCTTCTTCTCGAGGTTCTACACTGCCCTCTCGGCCGATGCGGAATTCCATGGGATGTGTATCGCGCACGCGTAACCAGTCGTGTTCGTTCATGCAGACAGCCAGACTGCAACATTTTTTCCCGACAAATAACTTTGGAAAAATAGTTATTAGTAGAAACTACAGCAGTGTACTCCGCGGCATCATTATATCCCTGGAAATCTTCAGGTAAGATGGAGGATACTACGATAACTAATAATAGTGAAAAATTAGATTTTACTGCACAGACCACCTCGGCCGTGACGGTTCCCGCCAGCGGGCTGCAGTAGCAGCAGTGTAGGCCCGGGATTGGATATCGGTTTGTCAACAGCGGGTCTTGTAAGCGTTCTTGCTGGAATGCAGGACAATATGAAATTGACAAATACTTTGCTACTTTCGCTCCAGAATGGAGCTTGTTTAAACAAAGGAAAGGCTGCAGAGAGGGCAACAAATGATAATACTCATGGCCGGCGAAACCGGGGGGCCACTTTTTGGCAAAAAAATATTTAATGTCTGGAGATTTTTGTATGATCGGAAATGCAAGAAAAGAAGGAGGGAAGGAGGAGAAGGATGGGAAAGAGAATGTTTATCCAGTACCCGACCGAGTTACATTTTCTCGCAATTCACATTGGCGGATATGGGGGAGGGGGTCATGTGTCCTGACCCCTCCCTTGGGCAACAAAAAAAAGGGGGGAGAAAGAAAAAGAATTCTAGACCTACCTTTTCAGGACCCGTGAGCTGATTTTTTTTTTTTTTTTTGTTACATTAGGAAGAAAATTAGAATTTTGAACAACATAAAAGTCATTAAAACACACTTCAAATGTCGGGAAAGCTCATTTCCCGCCATCTAGGAATAAAAAATTTCAAGGGGGAGAACCCAACCTTTCTTTTTGGGATTTATCGATTCATGGCAAAAACAATAGGCATGCAACTACTCATTTGTTTATGTATGAATACACACATAAAATAAAAAATGAGAAAAATTTACCTGACTGTTTTCAAGAGGGGAAAACCTTGAATTTTGAAGAACTTAAAATAAATTAAAATAAATTTCAGAAGTCAGGAAAGCTCATTTCCCGCCATCTAGAAATCGAAATTTTCCCGGGGAACATGGACCTTTTCTTTGGAGTTCATTGATTAATTGAATCATTTTCAAGAGGGGGGGGGGGCACCTTGAATTTTTAAGAAATTAAAAGTCATTAAAAGACACCTCAGAAGTC
>NW_022709375.1:19568-22609 GCF_011630105.1 Anneissia japonica | reverse complement strand
CCTCCCCCTTTCTTTTTGGGATTTATCGATTCATGGAAAAAAATACGTATGCAACTTGCTCAAACTTTTTTTATGTTTGTATACACGCATAAGGCCTATTTACTGTAACAACAATGGGAAAAAATTATTACCTTTAATTTTAAAGAACTTAAATTAAAGTCGGGAAAGCTCATTGCTCACCACTTAGAAATCAACATTTTCCCGGGAAGAACTCCAAACTCCCTTTCTTTGGGTTCATTGATTCATTATAATAATTTTCAAGAAGGGAAAACCTTAAATATTGAAGTAATTAAAAGACACCTCAGAAGTCGGGAAAGCTCATTTCCCGCCTTCTACGAATCACAATTTTCTGGGGGAGAACCCCCGGACCCCCCTTTCTTTTTGGGATTTATCGATCGATTTATCGAAAAAAAATCGTATGCAACTACTCAATTTTTTGTGTGCCTATCTACTGTAATAACAATAGGAAAAATTACCCGACCGTTTTCAAGAGGGAAAAACCTTGAATTTTGAAGATCTTAAAAGTAATTAAAAGACACCCCAGAAGTCGGGAAAGCTCATTTCCCGCCTTCTAGGAATCGAAATTTTCCCGGGGGAGGACCCCCGGACCTCCTCTTTTTGGGATTCATCGATTCATGGAAAATTCGTATGCAACTACTCATTTTTTTTTTAAATTTTTATGTATGTATATACTTAAGGCATATTTGCTGAATAACAATGGTAAAAAATTACCTGACCATTTTCAAGAGGGGAAAACCTTGAATTTTGAAGAACTTAAAAGTAAGTAAAAGACACCCCAGAAGTCGGGAAAGCTCATTTCCCGCATTCTAGGAATCAACATTTTCCCGGGGGAGGACCCCCCTTTCTTTTTGTGATTCATTGATTCATGGAAAATTCGTATGCAACTACTCATTTTTTTTAAAATGTTATGTGTGTATAGACACATAAGGACTTTACTGTAATAACAATAGGAACAAATTACCAGAGGGGAAAACCTTGAATTTTGAAAAACTGAAAAGTAATTAAGACACCTCTGGAGTCGGGGAAAAGCTCATTTTCCGCCATCTAGGATGGACCCCCCTTTTCTTTGGAGCTTATCGATTCATTGAAAAAAGAATACGATAGGCAACTACTCATTTTCTTAAGGTATACACGCATAACAGGCCTATTTACTGTAATGTGAAAGTTTACCTTACCGTTTTCAAGAGGGGGAAAACCTTGAATTTTGAAGAACAAGTCATTAGACACCTAGCTCAAAAGTCGAGAATGGTCATTTCCAGCCATCTAGAAATCTAAATTTTCCCGGGGGAGAAATGTTGACCCCACCACCTAGGTTTGATTCCCGATCTGCATGATTCATATTCCCATTCATCTTATACGTGCCCCCCCACACTTTAAAAAAAGTTCCGCCGGCCCTGATACTAATGGTAATGCTGCAGAGACAGCAGTAAAGATTGCTGCAGAGACAGCGCCATTACTCCACAGATCCTGTGATGAAGATGTGTTGAGTATTTTGGGGGAAATGAGTTTGATTTCTCGGACATAGAGGATAATGAAGATATGCAGGAAGTGCTGGAGCAGTTAGATGCCAGCCTTCTGATTTACATGGCTCCCCAATTTCAGAGAAATTGGCAAAGTTAATAAATGACAAATTTACAATTGATTTAGGGCTTGAAAAACGTAAGGAGATACTTGAGAAAGATATTGCAATGATTTAATTGTTCCAAAGGTTAATTCAAAGGTTTGGGACAAATTGAAAGCAATTCACAAAAAAAAAAAAAATATATATATATCCATGTGTCTGTCCTCCAGGACAACGTTACTAGAGTAGTGGGCACTCTAGCCCGAACTTTGGATGGTCTTCTCAAAGCTAAAGACAATTCTACTACTGTGGATTCTAAGAAAGTAGCCTCAGAACTTTTGGAATCTGTAGCATTGTTAGGTCATTGTTCCAAAGGTTAATTTAAAGGTTTGGGACAAATTGAAAGCCTTTCTCACAAAAAAAAGATATCCATGTGTCTGTCCTCCAGGACAACGTTCCTAGAGTAGTGGGCACTCTAGCCCGAACTTTGGATGGTCTTCTCAAAGCTAAAGACAATTCTACTACTTTGGATTCTAAGAAAGTAGCCTCAGAACTTTTGGAATCTGTAGCATTGTTAGGTTATGTACACCAAGGACTATCTATTCAGAGAACAGATACATTAAAACCACTGCTCAGTAATGAACTGAAAGCAAGCTGTAAGGCAAATAAGCCAGGAAAGAGTCTTTTATTTGGAAATGATCTTGCTAAAGTGATTTCTGAATAAAAAATTTACTGTAAAATAATGTCAGCAGTCTGCACACAGATTTCACCCCTATAATAGGCAACACCAACAAAGACAGCCTTTTTTAATGTTAAGGGTGGGGGAGGGGGGTGGGCATCGCCCCCATTACTACAGGAGCTCGAATCACTCACCCCAGATGAGAAAACCTTACCAAGGAAAACCCAATATGGGATTCAATAACAGAAAGGGAATGAAGAAATAGGATGTCAGGTAAGAATGAATGGTCATTCAACATTTACGGCAGGCAGCCTGTCATGCCATTTGCCAAAGTGGCTTTCTTTAACTTCAGATGAAGAGATCATTCAAATAGTAAAGGGGTGTACAATAGAATTCTCAAATGCCAATTTACCACCTCCTCAGTCGTCTATTCGATTATCGAATCTGAATTCAACACGTATTCCCATTATAGAGAAAGAGATTTCAGAATTGCTTGCAAAACAGGTTATTGAGATAACTCAACATGAACCTGGCGAGTATATATCGCCTATCTTCTTGGTGCCAAAGAAGAATAACAAGTTCAGACTGATTTTAAATTTGAAAAAATTTAACGAGAATGTAGAATATCATCATTTTAGGATGGAATCGTTTGACACAGCTATAAGGCTGGTCACTCCAGATTGCTTTGTGGCGTCTATAGACGTAAAAGATGCATACTATGGTGTATCAGTAATTAACAAGTTCCGAAAATATCTCCGTTTTATTTGGAAGGATACACTC
>NW_022709375.1:13651-18442 GCF_011630105.1 Anneissia japonica | reverse complement strand
TTCTTCAGTACAAGGCTTAGGTCAAGGTAATTAATGCTAAAATTATTATTATTATTATTATTATTATTATTATTATTATTATTATTATTATTATTATTATTATTATTATTCATTATTTAACATTAATTACATTACAAGGATAGTTTAGTCAAGTTCAACAACGCCGCTGAATGGTATATTTTATTTATTTAATAATATTTCTCTTATGCACTCTATTTTTTATTTCATGCTTTAATTTTTTTCCATTTTTTTTTTCAAAATTTCAATCAACGTC
Organism: Anneissia japonica; assembly: GCF_011630105.1. NCBI lineage: Eukaryota > Metazoa > Echinodermata > Crinoidea > Comatulida > Comatulidae > Anneissia > Anneissia japonica. The sequence goes on along the minus strand of NW_022709375.1, from coordinate 18,168 downwards.
TGTATGTAAAGTGTGACTGTTGGTGTCAGCCTATACTAGGTAGGACTTAACTTAGCCTGTTAGGCCCATAGTTTATCCTCTTTTCTCTCTAGCTTCTGGTATTACTGTACCTATCAACACTTTATAAAAGGGGGTACTAGCTGTTGTTGTTGTAGATATTATACTAACATTTAATAAACATCCAAGAAGGTCACAGTTAGTTACACACGTACATCCCATAAATCCGTAAGATATCATAGGCCTACCGTAGGTAAACATAGAAAGAGCAATAATAATAAAACTCGAGCTTCACGACATTGCGAATTGTCTTCTCTTGTTCCTCGTATCGAACTTAGTCTAGTCAATCCCAATCCAAGAGGGCCCGAGTGAAGTTTCATGCAAATGTTTCGTACGGGAAAAAAAATCGCAACCCGTCTATGCCACTTTGAGACAAAAGGGGCATACTATTACGGGTTATCTAGACGATATGTTAATTTTGGCATCCTCAGCAGAAAAACTTAAGCATTCCATACAATCAGTTATTACCCTATTGTCTGATTTGGGATTTGTGATTAATTTTGAGAAATCTGTTTTACACCCATGTAAAACTATTCAAAATTTAGGATTCATTATAGATTCAAGTTCAATGAAAGTTACTTTACCCAGGGATAAGATGATTAATATCAGAAGCATATGCTTAGATATGGTCAGCAAGACACATGATACCATTAGAAATGTGTCAAGGGTTATTGGTAATATTGTTGCATGTTTCCCTGCAGCATACTGGGGTCCTTTACACTATAGACAATTGGAATTTGCTAAGGACACATACTTGAAAATGCATCATTGGACTTTGACGCTAAAATAATCATCAAAGAAACAATGAAAGAACAATTGTTTTGGTGGGCATCCAATATTCGCACTCAATACAGGAATATTATAGTCAGCCCCCCTAGTATTTGCATTTCATCGGATGCATCGTTAGAAGGTTGGGGTGGAGCTCTGGGAAATACCAAAGTAGGTGGACGATGGTCCGAATGTGAGAAAAATAATCATATTAACTACCTTGAATTATTGGATGCATTTTTGTCTTTGCAATCATTTCAGTCACAGATAAAAGGCAAGCGAGTGGGTGTTTTAGTAGATAATACAACTGCTTTGGCCTACCTTAATCATATGGTGGAAAGAAAGCCAATTTAAATAATTTGACATGTCAAATTTGGGCTTGGTGTGCATCACACAATATAGAGTTGTCAGCTGCACATATACCGGGTATTTATAACACTACTGCTGATTTTGAAAGCAGGCACTTTAACGATCACTGTGAGTGGTCACTAAATACACAGGTATTTAATGCCGTGACAGCGAAGTTAGGGGATGTAGATATAGACCTTTTTGCATCCCGACTGAATGCAAAATATCAAAGATATGTGGCTTGGCAGCGAGACTCTCAAGCTGAATTTATCAATGCTTTTTCAAAGAAATGTCGTAATTTTTGTTACCGTCAATCCTACGTTTCCGATCTCTGTATTTGTTATGATATCACAAAGATAGATATAATCAAATTTTCTCCATTTCTATCATATTGACAGTGGACTAGAATTACTGTCGTTGGTTTTACTAACATGTTTATGGGCAAATTTAGACAACACTGGGTTGAAATTTTACATATTTAGTGTTATTATTGTAGGCCTACTTTGTATACTAGGCTCCTAAGCCTCAACTAGTGGAGTAAATATGCTCAAACAAACTGACACCATTCAAATAATTTAATGGTAATGGTAATGGTGGGATATTTGTAGTGCGCCGTCCACAATAAAATCGTCTCAAGGCGCCGAAAAAAAGGTAGGACCAAGAATTTAAAAGAAATTAAATTAATTTATATCTTATATTAAAGAGCCTATATTAATCAGAATATTTTTATTTCATTTATTATAAGTTAAGTAAATATAAATAAATGAATAAATTAAATAAATAAACAAATAGAAAATAAATAATTAAATAAATAAATAATTGATAAATTAAGCCTTCAAAAACAGGCATTTAATTCTCGAACTCTAAATAATATGGTAATACAGAGGGCTTAATTCCCACGTTTGCCATCATTACTATATTTGCCATTCATCACTACAACTGAAATCAACAATAAATTCACCACAAATAGATGAGATAGTAAAAAATGATTATGTATGATTCTATTTAATTCGTTATTAATAATAAGTCTGTAAAAATGAAAAGAGAGAAAGTATATATTGTAGTTTAAAATGTCAACTGTTCATAGTAGGGCCTATCAAATAGGGCCTAGGCTTAAATTAAATGACCAATCAAAACGTGCTATTTTTTTTCTTGTATTGCATTTTGCGAGAAGTACCAATACTGAGTACGATGGTATGGCTACATGATGAATATGTAACATTAAAAAGTGTATGTGTTGTCTCCACAACCAAGTTCGTCATCGTAATTTTTGTTACCGTCAATCCCACGTTTCCGATCTTTGTATTTGTTATAATATCACTACGATATCAAATTTTCTCCATTTCTATCATATTTACAGTGGACTAGAATTACTGTTGTTGGTTTTACTAACATGTTTAAGGGCAAATTTAGACAACACATAGTTGAAGTTTTACATTTAGTGTTATTATTGTACTTTGTATACTAGGCTCCTAAGCCTCAACTAGTGGAGTAAATATACTCAAACTGACACCATTCAAATAAATTAATTCTCGAACTCTAAATAATATGGTAATAAAGAGGGCTTAATTCCCACGTTTGCCATCATCAACTCTGCGGTCCTGATCGCAAGATTCACCATTGTATGTTTATTTACTTATATATTTATTTATTTACTTATTTAATTTTATTTATATTTATTTATTTACTTATTTGATTATATCCCTTTCTTTCACTTTTGACGGCGACATATGAGTGCTGTACAACACATTGTACGACTATACTCAACTGAGGGTATTCACAGTAACGGAAGATGATGATGATGATGATCATTACTATGTTTGCCATTCATCACTACGACTAAAATCAACAATAAATTCACCACAAAAAGATGACATAGTAAAACATTTATTATCTGCTTCTATTTAATTCGTTATTAATAATAAGCTTGTAAAATAAAAAGAGAGAAAGTATATATTGTAGTTGTAAAATGTATGAAACTGTTAGTAGCGCCTATCAACTTGGGCCTATGCCTTAAATTAAACGATCAATCAGAACGTGTTATTTTTGCTTGTATTGCACTTTACGAAAAGTACCAATACTTAGTACGATGGTGCGGCTAACACAATATGATATTTGAAACGCGTCTATTTGTTGATAAAACGTGTCTTTTATATAAGGAAATATTGTGTAATTATATTATAACCATAGCGCCTTTTTTTTTGTAAGATTTCAGAGATTGTAGTCGCGACAGATATAGAAATTAGTAAACGTATACTATTTTTACCTGTTTCTATTTAATTAGCTAAGCCCACCGCAGTGCTCTGTTAATTTATTGTTACTCATGACTCATGTGATTGATGTATATAGCAATAGTTTGTACACCACAAAAAATGTTATGAATATGCACTTTTATTGGACCTCAACAACTTTTATCAAAATGTACTTTTAATGTGTCATTACTTTTAGTTAAAAATACAAATCGTGAAAACATTGTAAGTCATACAAAAACAAAATTAAAATATGTATGAAAGAAAAAATGTGTAAACACACACACACACACACACACACACACACACACACACAATAAAACCTGTTAAAAAAATGTACGAACAAAAAAAATTTACAAAAAACATGTGAAATAAATAAATTTTATTTAACAAAAATAAATATTATGTAAAGAAAATAAATTTTATTTAATTGAAATAATTTTTATGTCATACTTAATATACAAATCATCGTAGAATTTACACAAATAATTACAATAATTTACAATTATATACCGCTTTTTATCCTTACATAGGCCTAAAATTAATTTACTTTACATAAACTTCAGCTTTTTCAATTTTATTAGTGTTTAATATTTAGAAGTTTAAAATCGTATTTTTTTTAAACCAACTACTTATAAGTGTTATATGCTTTATTTCAATTTAATTTGTGATTTAACATTTTCGATGCATTTTGACAAACTTCAATGCGTTCTGCAATTTAATAGAATAATCATTACATTTGAGGATAAGTCGCTTTAAAATTGTATTAATATGCAATATCTAAATATGAGAGAAAAAGTTTATCTTTATCTTTTCAAGGGTTTGTTTTATAGTATAGTTTATGTTTAGTTCCAATGTGTCTTACTTTCATGCATTTGACAATTGCGTAAACCATATATTTCATATTTTTGGAGGACTCAATGTAATATTTATTAATTCACTGATTAGAATTTAACTAAAGTTTATATTTTACAGTTTTTACAATTCCCTATTTTCGCACTTCAATCGGAATACGTTCTTCAAAAGTGCTTACATGTGTTTTCTATTATTCTCTTATTGCAATATTCTACATATATCAACTTGAATATATCCTTC
>NW_022709375.1:8225-11371 GCF_011630105.1 Anneissia japonica | reverse complement strand
AGGAAGTTAGCAGTTATTATAGATGATTAATGCTATATAATGTGAAATACCGTTATGTTGGGTTTGGGGTTGCTGCAATCGATCCAACAAAGAAACAAAAATGTATTAATTTCCTTAAATTCCAAGAAGGAGGAGGATTTGGGATTATATTTTAACTTCGCATGGCGATCGAAAAATCTCGCTATCCACGTAGTAAATATAAAGGCATGTACCGCCCGCCCCACTTCGCGGTAATACGTAACTGTACTTGGCCTAGACAGGCCTAAATTTCGGTACTTCTTCGGCCGAACACCTTAAGGTCTGTCTCTTATACACATCTAGATGTGTATAAGAGACAGGTTTATATGCCACAAACGCTGAATTTATTTCTCGTGCAATTCGTTCAGTTTCCATCTTCATGTTTTTCCTTCTAAAATCAAAATTATGTTTTAACTTTGAACACGATCTTCGTGGAGAGGTATTCGTAAAGGAAACACTAAATTGTATGTAGTTGAAACTAATTTTACGTTCTTAGCCTATTTTTTTTTTCTAAATTTGTACACTTTGGAAATAAAGGCATTACATAACGTCAGAAGCGGGTTATTCAAACCATAGACTACCCAGCGGTCACTGATATCTCTGAACCAATAGAAACCGTTCTTTACATAAGCCAATAGAAATCGTCCTTTCCACGCCACGTCACCAAATCTCATTCACCCGGGCAATTCAAACTATAGTCACCAAATTTACAGTCACCAAACTGTCACTGATAACCCCCTAACCTAACCCTTTTGTTTTCAAATTCAATACCCTCATTATTTAAATGGTCAAGAAGATTCTTTTGTGACTGTAAATCCAGCACTGGCAGTCTTATCTCCCTTTTGTCTCAATTTTCTCTCTCATTGTAACCAATTTCTAAAGAACACACAATAATGGACTAAAAATTTTAAGGAAACATGAGAAACCTAACACGTCACGCTACACAACCCACTTAATTAATACCACCTTTTGTTTTTAATATTTCAATAAACCCTCATATACCCCCCTTCATATGCTTCAACCATTATGAGTTAAATAAAATTAATAAAATTATGAATAAATAATTATGATGACGTAAAATTCTATTGTGACACTACCGCCATACTATCTACTGACTTTGGAGGATTATGAACAAAAACACGAGATAATGGACTTTTGACTTGGCAAAATGGCGAGCAGTTGCCAATAGTAAAGTTGACACAGACCGGTCAGGTCATTGTACATTTAAGTGTCTTCCGTCACTTTAGTTGGAACATGACTGTTGCTGGAATTAAACCAAACTTATAAAATTTTAGTGTGAAGGACATTTTACAAGTAAAAGAGGTTTTCGAAAGAAAGGTTTGCATCGGTATTGATGATTTTGAAGATGTTATTGGATGGAAAAAGGGACCAAATGGTGAAATTCCAGCGATGATAACTGTAAATGACACGTATTCCTCAGTTTATAAGATGATTCGCCACAACAATTGTGAACTGTTTGTTACAAAGTATGGAGAACGTTGTTGCATGTGCAACATTAAGTTGTACCAAATAAGATGCAATTATCAAAAAAGCCCAAACAACTGTATCCGTGAATTCAAAAATCCCAAATATTTATCTAACCCACTCACAGCTACTAAATAAATCATCGTCACAACAAGAAGATAGAGGGTATTTAAAGAGGAAAATTAACAGCCTTGAGGATAAAGTTGCAAAACTGTACAAAACAGAAAGCAAAATTTTAAATCATCAGCAAACAACAAGCCTGGAAGAGATGTTTAACAAAACACAGATGACTTCACAAGTCTACTGCCTCCTGGTTCAGTTAGAAGACTGCTGTATGAACAGCAGGTAGAAGCGCTAAAAAAAAAAACACAAAAAAAACAAGCAAATGAGATGGCCATAATGCCATAATTAGATGGTGCATCGCTCTACAGTCATTGTCTGCATCCAACTCTGACTTTTTAAGATCAAAAGGATTCCTAAAATTGCCACATCCACGCACATTAAACAATTATTCGCACTTTGCTGATCCTCATGCGGGATTTTCACACGACATTCTGCACAGGATAATATCTGATATTCACCTACACCAGGAAGGAGTTGAATTGAAGAAAGATGTCATTCTGCTATTCGATGAGATGAAAATCAAATCTGGGCTGTGCCACTCAACCAGATCAGGCAAGATTGTTGGCTTTATTTACGTAGGCAGTATTTCAAATGAAATTGCTGACTTTGAAAGAAGATGTAGAGGAGAGCAAGATCGAGCAGTTGCATCTCATGTGCTAGTTTTAATGTTAAGAGGGCTGTTTTCAAACCTCCATTCACCTATTGGGTATTATGCAACTCTCACGGCATCCAGTGAACAACTGTTCAACATTCTATGGGAAGCAGTTGAACTTGTTGAGGCTGGTGGTTTTAGAGTCAGGGCTTTGGTGTCAGACGGTACGTCTACAAATCGGAAATTTTATTGACTTCATTCTGCTCTTGGAAAAACATCTTTAGTTTATTCTTCAACACACCACATTGATCCATCAAGAAAAATGTACTTTATTTGTGATGTGCCACACCTTTTTTTTTCTCTTTTGTGGTATAACAACCACCACTTTTATTCATCAATACATCAAGTTATTTGAATTACAGACATTCTGCATTACAGCCTTTTTGATACTTCACATTTTTTCTTGATTTTCTTATTTTTTAAACTTCTCTTGATCCTATATACAATAAAATATGCAAATTAAATCGATCAATGTATGTTATATGAAAATTTAAAAAATAAATATAAGCATAATTGTGCCACACCTAATCAATACGACACGAAACCACTTTTGAGAATTCCGGCTACAACAACCAGATTCGTCATTTACATGTATGTTTTTCTTTTATCTATTTAATTTTTTTTTAAATTATGCTTTTATGTTATATATATTTTCATTTTTTTTGAATTTTTTTTTATTATTTCACCATTTATGTTTTTCAATTTTTAATTTCTCAGTTGAATAATATTTGTACAAATCCAATGTCGTTTGGGTCTATACCCTAGCTGCACTGATAAGGCCTGGAAGGCCGAAACTGATCCGTCTGCAGATATTGGGATTCCTTCCAGTGGATGCTTAGTTTATTTTGTCATTCTGATCGGATTTTCT
>NW_022709375.1:0-8153 GCF_011630105.1 Anneissia japonica | reverse complement strand
GTGGGTATCATGAAATTTGAGTTAGCAAACTGGAATTTGGCAAATTTGGTTTGTAAACAAACCCCAATAATCCGAATTAAATTCATTTGCCTAATTATTATTTATACTTTACTTTGTCATGTCATTAATGATTTGTATTAAATAAATGGCGTGTCTGAATCAAATTTTTGCTAATAAATATTTTCCTGTTTAGAAAAATATCTTCCATTTTTCCATATTTTGCCAAATTTTACCAAAACTGAATTTTTTAAAATAAAATAATGCACATAACTATAAGATTAAAAAAAGAATTATTAATAATATCAATTTAGCTCATTTGTCAGGATTCAATGCAGTCTTTTGATGCTAACATAATATCAATGGCTGCCGAAAATTGTAAAAAAGTATGAGTTTTTCCCTAAAAACGGGGTTTTTTACAAATAATATTTTCATGTTAATATTTGGAGAAAATTTTTCATTACAGGTAATAGAAATATATGTTTTCTGTGTAGTATGAGACCAAATTCCACTGTCCTGTAATATTAACAGTTACCGAGTTTTCCGGATTTTTTTTATTTTTTATTTTAACAGAACCGACTTATATTATAGTTAAACCCCTTATATGTTTATGCATAACTTATTTGATAGAATTTCTTTTTAAATATTTATTATTTGTCATTATTGTCACTTTAGCTATCAGTTGTCACCATTGAATAAGTGGAAACATTTGATTGCTGCTCTGAAAACAAGAAAATTATTTTTAAGACCCATGGGTTTTGTTTGGCCAAAAACGTGTTTTTGGTAATAAATTTTTCCTAGTATTTTGTTGGGGACATGCTCTAATATAGCGAAGAGAAACATAAGTCTTCACAACAGCTTGGTACCAAAGTGCAATTTGAGCGATCAGTTGAAGTCCATTGGTTATATTCGATCATGGTCAATACTGTCGTCTTCCATAATTATACTTTTCAAGTTTTTTACAAAAATTACTTTCTGAACATGCATTACACTTGCTAAGAAAGCAAAATAATGTGTGGAGGTTTGCACTTAATAGCTGTAAGAATGTGACAATAATTTTTCACCATTTACATCATCTAATTTTGCTCCTGCGAGCATGAGTTTTACGTTTTGATGTATTGTGCATACACAATCCATCAGGTTGCCTCGTGTTTGGGACCAGCTCCCTAGATTGTTAACCGATGCTGCAGTTTTAGAAAGCCCATCCTCTTTTCTTCGTAAGGTTTCTTTGTATTTTGATTCGCTGTAATGTTTGATCTTTTAATGTGTTCCTGAATTTGGGGTTGGGTAAACCGGCTTTGCTACAGTGATTTGGTTCACTCTGGTTGTCCCTGGTCTCCCCAAATTTCAGCTTTTTTGTTGTTGTTGTTGTAAATGACCAAATAAATAATGAAATGAAATGAAACTGAATGCCTACCGCTAGCACACAGGGCCTTGGGTGCAAATTTAGAAGAACCAATTTGCTGTCTGGGTGCGTCTCCTTAAATCGTTCATAAGTCTGTCTGAGGTTGCAAAGAAGCAAATGCTTTTGTAGATGCGGCTTTTTTTTCCATCCACTAGCACAGACACATAGTCTTTCATACCAGGCATTTGCCTGCTAATATGCTTCTGTAATGATGCTGACCTTTTAATAAATATACCACCTCTCTACTGGGTTCTTCTTTATTCGTACAGCGAACAGTAAACTATTACGAACCTAGTACAGTATATCATTCTACTCGTCTCCCAAGATTCACATGGTTGCCTTTCTAACATAACCTGCGTTGCCAGACTCACTCTCAACTTTTACCCAATTCTATTACACTTCAGCTCCAACAAACAGAAGTGTATGACAACCTCCTCTGTTTCTTTAGAAATATATTTACCTGGTTTGGCGTTAAACATTGCTAAAATTTCTTGTTCCCTTCCCAATGTCTTAGCTTTCCTTGCCATATAGTTTAATGTACTAAATTGCTCTTGGATCTTCTGAGTTGTCTAGATTTTTGGTAGAATTGTCAGCAACTGAATCTTTCCACTCTTTTCTTTTCTCTTTTGTGGTGCACCACCACTTTTATTTCATATATGTATATATATATATTTCATCATGATCTTTCTCTAATACGGTATGTTTCGTTTTAATACATGGCAATAACGGTAATAATCTATAATTCTACGAATTATCATTCCTTAACTCCAAATTTTGTTTTTCTTTTCGGGTTCAACACTTGTTGATCTTTTTTCATTGTTTTCTTAATTCGTATTCTCTCATAATTTATCAATTATTTACTTGACGAGCTATCACAAAATATTCGCCATTTTTTTAGTAACGATTATCATTGTGTACTCCGTTGTTATTCTCCTTTTTTTCTTGGTTTTCTCAATATATTTTAAACTTTTATAACAAATAATTTGAAATAATAATAAAATAATAATATACAAATGAAAGATATTGTAATATGATTGTAATATCGTAACATCCTCTTTCGTTCTTTTTTAGTTTTTGTTATTTTTTAAAAATAAAATAGTAATTGAATTTCTAAATATACAATGCATTAAAATATCAATTTTATGTACCTAAGCATTATAAAAAACCTAATGCATTCAGATTTTTTGCATTGGTCTTGAACATAATCCTAGGATTTTTGCACAGAGGCTTACTCAACTCAGTTAAAATTTTTATCTTATAGATAGAAAAAACAGCAATTGAATATATTTGATTCCTAAATGCACAGTTACAACCGAGAAGAAGTTCTTTTAAAGAACTTCTGCTATTGTTTAATGTTTCGAAAATTTTATCAATATTTTTCCATAAAACGTCATTACGTATACATTCGAAGAACATGTGTTTCTCGTCTTCGATTACACAACAAATGTCGAACTCATTACTTTTTTTTTAGATTCCACTTAATATAGATGTAAGTTAGTAGGAATTATTTTATTTAACATCCTATAATTTAGTTGTGCATATTTATTATTTTTTTTAATTTTTTACTTTTTTAATCCAAACGTCACTCCACTTTATATCTACAGCGTTAAACATATTATTCCATTAGTGTATAACTTGAGGTGGAATGAATTTTGCATTATTAAAAGTTGAATAAATATTTCTTGTTTTCATTTTAACAATGTTGTCAATTATATTACATTTATTGTCAATATTTACATGTATATTTTTATTATCATGATTCTTAATTATGTTTATCCAGTCCCTTGGAATGGCTTCAATTAGCGAAGCGTATTCGATTCCTTTAACACACAGTTTCTCTAAGATTTCAGCAGGTTTCTTTATGCGGTTAAAAATGATAAAATATCATATATTTGCTTAAACCCCGAGGCTATCCAATTTTTTTTTATAAAACAGAGATTTAGTTTTATACACAATAGCCTTGTTTCCCCAAAGATTTTGCTTAATAACATTTTCGTATGTGTTAACCACACAACAACTATTTTCATTAAATTCAGCGCAACATTGTAAAACTTTGAAATATAAAGGAGGAATATTTTTCAAAATAAAGTTGTTTTTCAGGTTAACATTAGAAATACTAAAAATTAATCTTTCATTTCCAGATTTATTTATATAGTATAAAGGTAATACTTTCCATCTTACATGTTTTTCACATATCAATTTTTTCACCCATGAAATCTTGAGAGCATTGACTTGTAGAGCAAAATATGGCATATTTATACCTCCTTCGGTTAGATTACCGATTAATGTTTTTCTTTTTATTTTTTCTCTTTTTCCGCTCCATAAAAATTCGTGTATCAGTTTGTTCACCCGTAAAATAACATCAGTTGGTACATCGATAATAGACGCATTGTAAATCAATTTAGACAAAGCAAGACTTTTCAAAACTGTTACTTTTCCAAAATATGTCAGGTTCCTACCCTTCCATGTATTGAGCAGTTTTTCTAAATTTAGCAATTTATTATCCCAATTTAATTTGCTACATCCTTTTATGTTGTATCCCAAGTAAATTCCTAAAACCTTAATCGGTTCTTTAACCCAATTTAAGTTACATGGTTTTTCAGGTTTGTTTATACTCGTTCCAATCAACATGGCATTTGTTTTGCTTTTGTTAAGGCTCATACCTGATACTTTGCAAAAGTTGTTTACAATATTAATACCTATCTCAATACTATTTACATTCCCAACAAAAAGCACCGTGTCATCTGCTAATTGAGCAATACGCACTTCATTTTGTTCCAGATCCGGTAAAGATATTCCTTTATTATATCGCACATCATTTCTTATATTACAAGCCATGATCTCCACAACTAAAATAAACAAAAACGCCGACAGAGGACAGCCCTGTCTAATACCACAATACATTTGAAAACTTTCGGATACCCATCCCTTATTTACAATTACACATTCGGTATTATTGTATATTGTGCTTATCCATTTGCAAAATGAATCGCCAAAATTGAACTTTTTCAATGCTCTTATCATGAATTCCATACTCACAGAATCGAAAGCCTTTCTAAAGTCGAGCGATAAAAATGCGCCTTCGCTTTCTTTATCTTTGGTGTAGTATAAAATGTCGTTAATTAACCTGATGTTTTCACCTGCAAAGCGACCTTTGATATACCCTTTTTGGTCATTGTCAATTAGATTTTCAATTATTTTTTTTAATATGTCACTTAAAACATGGGTTAAAATTTTGTAATCTGTATATTTAACATGGTGATGGGACGCCAGTTTTCTAACATTTCTTTATCACCTTTTTTGTAAAGTAAATTTATAACACCCCGCTTCTGCGTGTAACTCATTTCATTTTTTAAATAGCATTCGTTGATTGCGTTGCAAACTATGTATTTGATATCATTCTAAAACATTTTATAAAATTCTACCGTTAATCCATCACATCCAGGAGCTTTATTTAATTTCATTTCTTAATTTCTTCTTCACATTCGCTTAATGTAATAAGGCCTTCTTCTGTTAAACAATATACGTTTGAATTATTTAGGCAAATGTTTATATCATTTGAGGAAATGACCTTATTTTCATATAATTGTTTAAAAAAATTTACTTCCTCGTGAAGAACTTCCAGAGGTTTCGTTGCGACAACACCGTTTGCTTTTTTTTAAAAGTATTTTTTGTGTTTTTTTGTACCGTTGTTTTTCTCTATACTAAGAAAATACCTAGTACTGCGCTCGCCTTCTTCCATCCATTGTACTCTTGAACGTATGAATGCACCCTTTGCTTCTTTGTCATAAATGTTTTCTAAAACTTTTGTTTTTTTCTTCAATTTTAGCCTGGATGCATTCATTATCAAAATCACTACCCTGATTGACAATTGCTTCATTTAATCGTTGTATTTGTTTTTGTAGTTTTTCTTTTTCTTTATTTTTTCTTTATTTTTATACTGTAATGAATTGAAAAATCTTTAACCTTGACTTTTATTATCTCCCAAATTAAATCGGGACTAAGGTTAAACTCTTTCTTTTTTTGTAGTAGAAATTATTTTTTGACATAGTTTTGATAATTTGTATCATGCAAAATACTATTGTTTAGTTTCCAATAACATGGACCCCGTTTGGATTCGTGTAATCCAATCTTTATTGATATGCCTGATGATCGGTAAGTATTGCTGGTCTAATATCGCATGACATTATTTCATCATATTCAAAACTTTCCACTCTTTTTGACAGTTGATTTAAATTCTCGGGCGGTTGTGGGGGGGGGGGAGCAAAAATTTAAAGAAATAGTACCTTTAGATGGCCGGAAATGACACTTTTATATAGTAAAATTCATCATCACATCACCATTATATAATCAAAAGTATCAGCTAATTAGTATGTGTAATGTACACATAAAACTTAAAAAACATTCTCGTTGATCTATTTTACTTTACCTACTTCAAAGCTGTGAGTCCACAACCACCTCAGCCCCAGCATGGTTGGAGCCGAGTTGAAAATATGTGAGGAAATAGTACCTTTAGATGGCCGGAAATGACACTCTTTTACAGTAAAATTCACCATTATCACACCATCATTATTTTGTCTAGATGAAGCGCCAGCAAATTTATCCTGATCTTTAATCAGGGATTTTCGGCAACAACATAGATCTAATTAATACGAATGATGTACCATAAAAAATAAAACTAAAGAAACACTTTCTTTGATGTATTTAATATACTTGACCAACCTCAAAGCCGTGTGGCAACATTAGGTCTGAGGTGAGAAAATTTGAGAAATAGTACCTCAAGATATGACACATTTAAAATTTAGTAAATTCATCATCATCACATCACCATTATAATATTATAGTCAAAATGAAGCCCCAACAAATTCTCCTGATCATTTATATTATCAGCTGTTTTCGGCAACCATAGAGATCTAATTAGTATGTGTGATGTACGTTACCATAGAAAATAAACTTAAAAACATTGTCTTTACTACAAAACTGTGAGTCCACACGTCTCTCAGCTCCACCACAGTTGGGGCTGAGTTGGTAAATTTAGGAGAAATTGTACCTCTAGATTGCCGGATATCACACTCTTATATAGCATTCATCATCACCTCTAATTAATCGCTGTGATGTACCATAGAAAATACACTTCATGTACTGAAACCCAATCTTATATCATTGCACGCTTTTTCCATACTTCTCAAAATATAATAAAGGCACGCGCACTCGAGTCGAGTATTATAGGTAATTCAGATGTTTGTGGGGAGAGAGACAGATATCTTGCTATAAAAAAAAAAGTCATCTGGCTGTACAGCGCTCTTCCGTTAAAACCTGGGTCATTTATGCATTTATGTCAACAATTTTCAGGCATATTTTCTTGAGTCACGAAAAGTGAGGGGCCCAACCCTTCCCCTTAAAAAATGTGAGGGGACGTTTACAGGGGTAGCACCAGCGGGGGGTGGGGCGTGGCTAGGCCATTTCATCGGGGAGAGATATCCCCCCCGCCCGGTCGGGGATAGAAACCACAATTTGCAAGTATTTTGTACAAATTAGTAGATTCTAAAATCGATTAAATAACGTTTGAAACCCCTAAATTGTCGCCCCTAGACCACCTTCGAGGCATTTAAAGCGTCATCCCCGGCCACGCCCACTTTGTTCTTGTTGGGGAAATTTTCCCCGTCATCGGAGACCTCAGACCCCGCGTCGGGCAATCCTTGTGCCACCCTTGGACGTTTACCCCTTCCCCCATGATCTGCGCCCATAGTCCGGGGGCATATGTCGAAAAATGGGCTCCCGTGGGATTTTTGTGATCATTTTAGTTTTTTGGATTGAATATATACTTTGAAGTATGCTGAATCCAATAAAATGAGTCGCCAATTTTTTTACGCTCATCTTCAGATGCAAATTAGTTAAAATATGCAAATTAGTTCTGAAAATGTAGGGTATTTATATCTCGGTAATCACTTGTCGTAGAAAGTTGATTCTTTCTTAAGTTGTTCAGAACATGCATGTTTTTATTTACCCTAATGAAACATTTTCTTCAAAAATGACCGGAAGTGCCATTTTGCCGACCTTATTAGCATAAATATGCAAATTAGTGGTGGAAATATAGGGAGCTATATCTATAAAACCACTGATCGTACAGAGTTGCTTTTTGCAGCAAAATGTTTAAAACATGCATATTTATATTTACTATAATGGACAATTTTTTCTAGAAATGACCGGAAATTGTGTTTTTGATCTTTGACCTCAACTTTGCGTGAATTTAATATCTTGGCAACCATTGATCGTATAGTTGCTTTTTGTAACAAAATATTTACAATATGCACATTTATACTCTAACAGAATAATTTCTTAATATCAACCAGAAACCTTTCTATTGACCTTTGACATATCTTTGCAGTATATAGGCCTATTATATATGTATATATACCTGATGATGACTTATGGTCGAAAGTATTGTTACAACAATTGTATTATTACTTGAATATACATATATAGGCCTATATATATGTATATGTGTATATATATATGTATATGTATATGTATATGTGTATATATATGTCTATATATATATATATATATATATATATATATATAAATCATTAAAGAAAGGTAAATACAGTGTTCGAATAAAGGACATAATAATACATCGTGTACCAAGGCTCTCAACGAATGTAGTCCTCTAAATAAACGAATAAAGAAACTGTGTAATAAACTGCCTCTGGCGGGACTCGAACCTGCGACCTCTCGCTTTTATATATAC
>NW_022709374.1:0-587 GCF_011630105.1 Anneissia japonica | reverse complement strand
ATAGTCAAAAAGATGGCTTTTTTGGAGCCTTCTCATCTTTCTTTCTTGAAAGATGTAAACACATTAAAAACAGAGGGCGGCAGACGGTATTTCGACACTATCAGACCGATAGTTCGTTTACTGTAAAGGCAAAATTCGTGTGGCATTACCAACCAACAGGAAATTTTAAATTAAACTTGGCAAGGTTTCAATTCATGTGCCATTACCGTCGTCAGGCACGCGTCGTATAAGCTATTCGAACTTGTGCGTTAAAATTTTAAAATTGTTAATATCACTTTTCAGATAATTTAAAGCACGTTTCAGGTAATTTTGAATATTCCAAAACTTTCCAAAATTGACGAGCCGTACGCTCATTTCCACGTCCACAGCACGTACTGAAGCTAGAAATTACGTTTCGGTTACATAGTTGGGTTTCTGACACTGTATTAATACTACCGTGTGCACGGACGTTAAGA
Source organism: Anneissia japonica (assembly GCF_011630105.1). Taxonomy (NCBI): domain Eukaryota; kingdom Metazoa; phylum Echinodermata; class Crinoidea; order Comatulida; family Comatulidae; genus Anneissia; species Anneissia japonica. Next base: position 132 of record NW_022709374.1, on the reverse strand, counting down.
CGTATGTGTACACATTCGTAAGTCCTTAAAATGATCAAAATTACTCTTTTCCTTTAAAATGCTCAACATTACTCTTTAAATAGAGCATGTTTTATAATACTTTTCAATCAGAACCGTGCGTGCTTCGTGAGG
>NW_022709373.1:0-1375 GCF_011630105.1 Anneissia japonica | reverse complement strand
GATGAGGTGGTTCCTACCAAAAATTGAATGCTATGACCATAAGGAGCATGTAAAAAAAAATTGGTACTTTTGTCCGGAACGTCCACATTAAGTCCAAATATGGCCCTAAGCTGCCGTACTATGCGGTGAATGCGCTATATTGTGGTACAGTAGAACCCTTATTAAGGGGCCACCATCGGGACTGAACACAGTGTTTCCTTAATAGGGGTGCCTCTGAATAGGGGTTAGCCGTAGTGTTAAAAGATACATTTACCTCTTTTCACAGCCAAAAAAACATGTCCCCTTAATAAGGGTGTCCCAAAGAAAGGGTTCTACTGTAATTACCTTCCATTTTGGTAATTCATCGAACCCTCATAATTATGATGATATAACTTACAAATAACAAGCGCTGGAACCATCCAGTGAAAATGTGTTTTCCTCAATCGTATCAAACTTGTTACTTTTCATCGAGCTTAATTAGATAAATAAATTAGTAAAATGTATGTTTAATGATTGTAATAAAGGACAAGGCTATACGCACAACGGCTGTGTATATAATGACGTTAACGGATCTTAATGCACAGAGGCTCTGTGTATACTGCCAGCGAAAGCTTGTGTTGAATAAATTACATCAAAGATAGTCTCAGAGTGCTGCCTTTTATAATCTGTGTACCTTTTTATATCGCACTGCAGCTGTGTATATAAGCATATAAGGGACTGAACGGATCTTATACACACGGCGGCTCGAGTCATTTACTTTTTTTTCAGATGTTTTCTGAAATTTCAAGTGACTTAACTACTTGAGCGTGATTATTTGCTACAATGAGGGTGGGCGCCTGAAAGAGAAACACGTAGGCCTCTACGTAGTTAAAGTGCTTTGCCCAAGGACACAAGCAAATGTTCGAACCTACAACGAATGAAAGAACCATGCGAGATGGTGTCTGCTACACTGTACCATGGGTGTTGTAAGTCTGGATAGCAGAGCCGCCTAGAATAAGTAATGCTCAATAAAATTCGTTTTTGGCCTTACCAAATTCCCCCAACTACTAAAGGTTTGTCCCAGTTCACATCTTGTCATATTGACGAAACAAAGAATATAACCGATAACAATAGTAAAAATGCTTTAATCAAAGCTCATCAAATATCAGGACCACTCCGTGCAAAGAATCACGATCAAAAGACCGCAAGATTAATTATTTTTTAAAAGAGAGCTTTTGAAATCACGTGGTTTAACAGGCCAGTAGCGTGACTTAATTTGTGGGAGATTCGTTTCAGTGGAAAGTGGACCCTTATCTCCGATACTCTGGAGAACATTGTAAATATATCTACGAATATCAATGTTTCATTTTCAAATGCGGGCCTTCTCCAGTTTTTGGGCAGTTCGTCGTAACCTCCT
>NW_022709372.1:0-661 GCF_011630105.1 Anneissia japonica | reverse complement strand
ATTTCAACTAAGTCCAGAATAGGACTGAACAATTTACACTAAGTCCAGAATTTCAACTAAGTCCAATTTACACTAATTTACTAATTTACACTACTGTAAGTCCAGAATAGGACCAACAATTTACACTACTGTAAGGTCCAGAATAGGACTCAACAATTTACACTACTGTAAGTCCAGAATAGGACTCAACAATTTACACTACTGTAAGGTCCAGAATAGGACTCAACAATTATACTAAGTCCAGAATCAGACTAACACTAAGTTACTTAATATTGTATACCACAAACCTGACTTGACAAACCACCAATTTTATGAATGTACAATAAATGTCTATTGCAGTGTAGATGTCTTGCAATCAGTGTATGTAGCAAGATTCAAACAAATCGGTCTCTATTTCCCACAATTCTCGATCAACATTTGACTTCCCACAGTTAACTTGCTTCAGCTCAAAATCTGACAATTCATTTCTAGGCTCAACCGTCTGTATAACAACTTTGGTTTGCCACAGTTCATCTGCTTCATTTATACTTGGTGAGCTTCCAACTAATCGGTCTACCCTTCATTCATCTGCTGTACACTGACAAGCTCCAACTGAACGCTAGTCTTGACAACCCACAAAAAATCTCCTCAACAAGCGTTTTCCTAGAAAATATACAGAACA
>NW_022709371.1:0-881 GCF_011630105.1 Anneissia japonica | reverse complement strand
GTAGGCAGGCAAAATAGCATGTTAGAAATAGAGCTTTATAGAGAGTGAAATCATAACGCGAAGTGATTGCGAATTGGAGGTTCTTTATTCGTTTAGTGAAAATCTGTGTAGTGATTGGTAGCCGAGTGAAAGTGGCGGACTGCTGTAGTTTTAGTTTAGAGGCTCCTCTACACAGAATGGTCAATTTTTTCGAGNGCATGAATGATTTTGCACTAAGGTAGGTTTTAACGGTAGAGACTGCAAGTCCAGATTTTATCAAATAGCACACGTAAAGGGATAAGGCTTGTTGGGTTGATGGCATACGTAGCGGTAGGTTATGTCGTAGTAGAAAGTGACGAAAATGTGTCCATTGCTTGATGTAAGGCTTAGCAGTGTCTTTTGCTAACGATCCCCAGGTAAGTGTCTGTTCAAAGGAGCGAAGTTCTCTGGTAGCAGGTGTGCCGGAATTTGTAGATGATGCGGCTGCATGTTGCTCTCTTTTAGTAGCTTTCCTGTTACCTGAAACCGAGACAGTACATCACACAAAATGTTCTTTTTTCCTGGTATATGTCTGGACGTGAGGTTTATATTGTTAACAAGCGGAACAAGCACTATGGGACGAACGATATGCATAACACTGTCATTGCTTGAGGTTTTCTTATTTAGAATATAAACGTTATCTAGGTTATCACTGTGAAAAACAACATGAGTGTGCACAATCTAATTTCTTCAGTGTTCTTTTTTCTTTTTGCAACCATTGATAACACCCATGTTATTGCCTCTTCTACGGGAGTGATGACGCCAATTTTTGTCATTCGTTTAAGTTCTTTAATTACATTGTCCTCCATGGGCTTTGGAACTTTCCTTGGTGGTCTTACCACTAACGGTACGGTACTGAAGGG
>NW_022709370.1:0-863 GCF_011630105.1 Anneissia japonica | reverse complement strand
AAATTTCATCCACCTAAATTCGGATTTCCTCGAATTAAAAAATATGTTATAGAACACACTGTAAAATACAGATTGAAAAACAATTCCTCTCTTTACATCAATCTGATTAATCAAATAAATAAAATTAGTGATTTGTTTAATTTTTTTATTATTGAAATTTGCAAACTTAAAAATTACAGTGTGTCTGTAAAGGCCAACTCAGACAGCGTCGGCCGACGCAGCCCGACGCGATTTGTTGTCGCGTCGGGTCTGTGTGAGTTGAACGAAGACGCGATGGTGTGCGTCGGGGGCAGTCACGTAGTAGAATATTAAACGTGTTTAATATTTCTCACGACGGCTTAAGACTGTCCCCGACGATAAATCGGGTCGGGCTGCGTCGGCCCACGCTGTCTGAGTTGGCCTTAAGGAGCAATACCATTACAAGCTAATGCAGTTTATCAGTTCATTATAATCTTAAAAAGTACAGTCAAATATATTTTTAGGAATCAAATCCACCTGTAAATAAAAAAAAGACGATTAAGTAGGGTCAACATGCATATGAATGTGGGCAGCCTAATAATAATCTGATCTCTCAAAAGCCATTCTTTATTCATAGGCCATAAAATTTATTTACAATATAGAATAATATAAAATAAAACCCATGTCATGGTTATTTGAAACAGTGAGGAATACCTTCATGTTGTTAGTGCGTCTACTGCAAGACTGAGATTTAGGATTTTCAACAAGTCAATGAATTTGTTCATATTTTCTTCCATGATTATAAGTCTGTCTTCAAGATCGGTGATCATTTCCCAGCCGTCTGTATAGTCCTTAGGAGGTGTATTATACAACTCATCGATCTGCGTCACATCGGATGGGGTCAG
>NW_022709369.1:0-1325 GCF_011630105.1 Anneissia japonica | reverse complement strand
AACGAAAAACGCGGAATTCGGATTTCTCGGTTGTCTTCGAAGGGTCCTATCCTTCAACACTGGCCTCAAAAAGTGTCGTCCTCATATCTCAAATCAATTTGTAAATTTTTTTTTCATCTCTGCGAGGTCCGAAAGTCACGGAACCTAGCACACCCACGAAGCTCACCCTGTCTTCGTTCGATCTCATAACGTTAAGAGATAGGGTGCAAGGTCTTATCCTTTAACACTGGCCCCAAAAAAGTGTCGTCCTCATATCTCAAATCAATTTGTAAAAAAAATTTTTTTGAACTCTGCGAGGTCCAAAAGTCACGGAACCTAGCCTATCCACGAAGCTCACCCTGTCTTCGTTTGATCGAATCCCTCTCCCAACGTTAAGAGATACGAGTCCTCGAATTCCGACTTCAAAACCCGGTTTCCTCTCGTCTTCGTGAAACGAAAGACGCGGAATTCGGATTTCTCGGTTGTCTTCGAAGGGTCCTATCCTTCAACACTGGCCCCAAAAAGTGTCGTCCTCATATCTCAAATCAATTTGTAAAAAAAATTTTTTTTGAACTTGCGAGGTCCAAAAGTCACGGAACCTAGCCCACCCACAAAGCTCACCCTGTCTTCGTTCGATCTCATAACGTTAAGAGATAGGGATGCAAAGTCCTATCCTTCAACACTGGCCCCAAAAAGTGTCGTCTTCATATCTCAAATCAATTTGTAAATTTTTTTTTCATCTCTGCGAGGTCCAAAAGTCACGGAACCTAGCCTATCCACGAAGCTCACCTATGCTTCGTTCGATCGAATCCCTCCCAACGTTAAGAGATACTGGTGCACGAATTCCGTCTCGAAAACCCGGTTTCCTCTCTCCTTCGTGTAACGAAAGACGCGGAATTCGGATTTCTCGGTTGTCTTCGAGGGGTCCTATCCTTCAACACTGGCCCCAAAAAGTGTCGTCCTCATATCTCAAATCAATTTGTAAAAAAAAATTTTTTTGAACTTGCGAGGTCCAAAAGTCACGGAACCTAGCCCACCCACGAAGCTCACCCTGTCTTCGTTCGATCTCATAACGTTAAGAGATAGGGATGCAAAGTCCTATCCTTCAACACTGGCCCCAAAAAGTGTCGTCCTAAGTGTCGTCTTCATATCTCAAATCAATTTGTAATTTTTTTTTTTTCATCTCTGCGAGGTCCAAAAGTCACGGAACCTAGCCTATCCACGAAGCTCACCTATGCTTCGTTCGATCGAATCCCTCCCAAAGTTAGGAGATACGGGTGAACGAATTCCGTCTCGAAAACCCGGTTTCCTCTCTCCTTCGTGTAACGAAAGACGCGGAATTCGGA
>NW_022709368.1:0-591 GCF_011630105.1 Anneissia japonica | reverse complement strand
TGTGATTCATCGAAATGAAGGGTGCACGTATATCCTGATGAACATTATATTATCGTGGCAGGATTTAGTGGAAGTTTTTCTTATGGCAGATTTAATGAATTTAAGGGGATAGTTGCATTTAAGAAAATGGGTGGTTAGTAGAGAGATTTGTTTTTCATAGGCAGAGGGGTCGGAACAGATTCGCTTAAGGCGTAGGCATTGGCTATATATGATGGACTTTTTAATGTGGTAGGATGAAAGCTGTTAAAATCAAGGTATTGGTGGTTATCCGTGGGTTTACTATAAAGGGATGTGGTAATGTTTCCTTCGTCTAAACCTACATTGACATCCAAGAATGGTATTTGAGTTCATTCTTTGTATTGACTTGACCGCCTATTGTTCGAACTTTTTGTTTATCGGTTGTTTATCATTTAATAGATTTCTATTTGATCATAGACTTGAACTAATGAATTGTTCAATCCGGTGTTTTTCAATTCAGTACGCATTACGCTGAAGAAGGGAGCAGGTGCTACCGAAATATTCGTTATTAAATAAATTTTTATATATCCTGGAAAAACGTCAACTGCCTATGTTATTATTGCTTGTCTCCAC
>NW_022709367.1:947-2932 GCF_011630105.1 Anneissia japonica | reverse complement strand
ACTTCACTCTCAGAATTCAAGTCTGAACTTAAATCTTTTCTTTTTATTTCTCACTTTGAATCAACCCAATAAATGCTCTTCCCCGTCTCGCACAGGCCGGCATTTATTTTTTGGGGCCACTGTCTCGATTACAACTCCTGAGCACCCGGTCGTCTGTGACAGGGCAAATGTGTTTCCCGTTCCTTTGTTCGAGCCACCTAGGCAGAGGTCCGGGATTGCGCCAGGGTGGTGATGGATGGTGACCCCGAAGAGTAGTTGCATCTTATTTTGCCTATCTTTCCCATCCTGTCTGGTACGACACAAATAAATTTACGTTAATGAGTAAATAAATAAATTATTTAATTAATTCACATAATAACGCGGAAAATGGCTACATGTACACTCGGCAGGTGGAAAACGGCGCCGCGAGCACCCCTACTAGGGATGGATACGTGCGCCTAACAAAATGACATTATTATTATTATTATTTATATGTTCCCAATATTGTTTCATAATGCAATGTTAATGAATGAATTAGAATCCTAAACGTGCATAACAAAAAAAAAAAAAAAAAAAACGAAGAAAAGGAAATCCCAATGGTTAAGGGTAAAAATTGACAAGATTGGTTTATATGAAGTAACCGTTATGCAGTATGCCTTGCCGATATTCACTCTAAGTATTTAGGGAGAAAATTCTGATTGATGGCGCTGTCACACATTGACGATTTAGCCGTAAAGTTGTGTGCATGCACACAACTTTTCGACGTATGCCAGCTAATGGCTCGTACGTTCCGCATACGCGAGTTGTAGGTAAGCTAAGCGATCGTTGACACAAACGTTACTTGTAAGTTACTCAGAAGTCAAAACGTATTTCTAACCTGTGAGTAAACGTGCTTCGAACTTAGGCCTATATGCAACTTATAACGAACTTATCTCCAAGGTATATTGAGGTATGTAGACGTATTTGACGTGTTCCAGACGACCACAGAACTTAGTGAACGTGTTTCTAACTTACAGTTATCGTATACTGCAGGGACGTATTCAGGGGGGGAGCCGTGGGAGCCGCGGCTCCCCCCCCCCCCTTTGTACACAGTGTTAAAATTTTAAAGCTTATTCTGGAGCCAATACAAATTCTTTCCTGGGATCACTTAAAAATAAATACTTCTAAACATGTAAATATGCATCAGTGCACTTTATACATAGGCCTAATAGAACACATAAGCCTAAGCGTGATTTAAACAAATCTTAAATCCATAAATCTCAGGCCAGGTCTTTTAAGATAGAAATGCGATACTGTGGTTCAATTTCGTTTTTATCCTTTTGCAAGTTTCTTTAAATGTTTGTTTAATAATACTACTACTAATAGTAGTAATAATAATAATAATAATAACAATGATGATGATGACGATAGTAATAATTGATATTAATATTAATAACAATACAAAGTGTAGAAAATGGTGCTAAATGCGAAAAAAAGTTGTGATTTGTTGATCATAATATAGTATATATAGTTAAAGCTTAGTAAGCTATAATGAGGCATAAGTTGTCCTGGATATTAAGTAGATCCCTGATAAAAGATCATGAGAAATTTGTTGGCGTTTCATTTTGACTATAATGGTAATGTGATGATGATGAATTTTACTATATAAAAGTGTCATTTCCGGCCAATTTGTACTATTTCCTCAAATTTTCTCACCTCAGCCCCAGCCATGGTGGGGCTAAGGTGGTTGTGAAATCCCGTTTTTGAAGTAGCCCTATGTAAAGTACATACTCAAAGACAATGTTTTTAAGCTTTTTTCTATGGTATATCACACACACATTAATGAGAATAAGATCTCTATGGTTGTCAAAAATCCCTGATAAAGGATCATGTTTGTTTATTAATACTACTACTAATAGTAATAATAATAACAATGATGATAATGACGATAGTAATAATTGATAATAATATTAATAGCAATAAAAAGTGAAGAAAATTGTGCTAAATGCGAAAAAAAGTTGTGATTT
>NW_022709367.1:0-893 GCF_011630105.1 Anneissia japonica | reverse complement strand
CCTATGTTGTCTTGGATATTAAGTAGATTCCTGATAAAAGATCATGAGAAATTTGTTGGCGTTTCATTTTGACTATAATGGTAATGTGATGATGATGAATTTTACTATATAAAAGTGTCATTTCCGGCCATCTCAAGAGGTACTATTTCCTCAAATTTTCTCACCTCAGCCCCAGCCATGGTGGGGCTGTGGTTGTTTAATCACGTTTTTGAAGTAGGCCTATGTAAAGTACATACTCAAAGACAATATTTTAAGCTTTGTATACACACACACATTAATAAGATCTCTATGGTTGTCAAAAATCCCTGATAAAAGATCATGAGAATTTCTTTTGGCGCTTCATTTTGACTAATGGTGATGTGATGATGATGAATTTTACTAAAAGTGTCATTTCTGGCCATCTAGAGGTACTATTTCCTCAGATTTTCTCACCTCAGCTCTAACCATTTTGGGGCTGGGGTGGGTGTCGACTTACAAAATGTCCTCCCCCACCACCTTTCAAAACAGATCTGTGCCCTTCCCTGGGTATGACATTAAACTCCATCGAGTCGGCTCCTGATGTATGTCTTAGTGACTGCTGTTTGTTTTTAGGATGTGATCTGGTTCTTCATGTCTATTTTTCGTGATTATGACTATTCTGGATAAAGAATGTTTTGAGTAGAGGTGGATTCAAGGCACTCCCCCTCCCCCCTTCATTTTTAAGGGAAAAAAGGGAAAATATATTCAAATTGAAGTGCGAGAGTGTAATTTCCGGCCATCTAGAGATGCCCTAATCATAAATTTTCTTACCTCAGCCCCAACAATGGTGGGGCTGAGGTGGGTGGTTCTTCGGTCTGTGAAAGTCCCTCCCTGGTTCACCTCTCTTTCGAATTCCTGGATCTGCAACTGTTGAT
>NW_022709366.1:0-402 GCF_011630105.1 Anneissia japonica | reverse complement strand
TTTTTCTTAAAAGTACTCGAAATATGGCGGAAAGTCAAAAATTTGCACAAAGTGCTCAACTCGGCGAGATAACCACTTTTGTGTAAAAAGTGACAATGTTAAAAAGTTGAGTCAAAATATAATTTTTTTTTGTTAGGTTAGGGTTAGGGTTAGAGTTAGGGTTAGGGTTAGGGTTAGAGTTAGGGTTAGGGTTAGGGTTAGAGTAAGGGTTAGGGTTAGGGTTAGGCAAAGTGAGATAGCCTGAAACAAACACTATTACATTAAAAATTTGAACTTTTTCTTAAATGTACTCGAAATATGGCGGAAAGTCAAAAATTTGCACTAAGTGCTCAACTCGGCGAGATAAGCACTTTTGTGCAAAAAGTGACAATGTTAAAAAGTTGAGTCAATATTTTTTTTTTT
>NW_022709365.1:0-523 GCF_011630105.1 Anneissia japonica | reverse complement strand
TTTCCGAATTCTAACAGAGTTATATCTGCAAATGGAAAAAGAGTAATTCATTAGTTTCTGACTACAGCTTGTTGATTCAAATATCCAATATGAACTGAATCTTTTTCAAAAAAGTAGGTCTTTGTGTGTCTACCAAAATATTAGTAAACACATTTCGAGATGTTCTTTGGTCTAAGTAGTTTTACAAATAACACTATGTTGTTGTTTTCTGGTATCCTCGTCTCCAAATGAGTGTAAGCGTGTAGTTATATCAGAATAATATGTGTGTGTTTGCATATTAATAGTTTGAAGTTTGTCTGACATCATTTTGAAACAGTGGTCGTAATGAATAGAATGTATTTAGGTCCAAGACTTAGAAAGTAAAGCCAGGCCCCGGAAGAAAAAAATGTTGATAGGCCTATATGTTGTGCAACTGATTTTTCAAAGACTCAAAGTGGTGTTTAAAGCCAGGCACTCACTACTAGGCCATGGGGTGAAAATCCTAACGTTCAGTCCCGTTCCGAAATTTTCCTAATACTTTTAC
>NW_022709364.1:0-831 GCF_011630105.1 Anneissia japonica | reverse complement strand
ATTCACAGACTAGTGCTGTCTCATAAGAATTTTGTAGGACGTGTTAAGAGTGACAAAATATTCTCTGTATCTACTGGAAGAGAGCCACATATCTTGTATTCCACAATTTGCATTCACAACTGGGCTGTGTATATATATATATTGCCTTGGTTTGGCTCTGTAATCATTAGTGGTCGTGGGACTAGTTTAGGCCCTACCTAAGCTGGTCGAACGTTTCGTTTGGGTCTGTACCCTAGCTGCACTGATAAGGCCTGAAAAGTCAAAACGGATCCGTCTGCAGATATTGGGATTCCTTCCAGAGGATGCTTAGTTTATTTTGTCATTCTGATCGGATTTTCTCTACTGTTCCGTTTTAATTTTAAATAGTTTTGCATTATGTGGCCGTTTATTGTTTTATGGGTTTTTTCCATTTGCCTTTTAAAATTAATATATTATTAAAGAATCTCTCTTGAGATCCAGCAGGCCGCCACTGATGCACCTTAGAGATTGCATCTTTAGATCTCCGATCTTGTTCACTAATTCACGGACTAGTGCTGTCTCATAAGAATTTTGTAGGACGCGTTAAGTTTGACAAAATATTCTCTGTATCTACTGGAACCGAGCCACATAGCTTGTATTCCACTATTTGCATTCACACCTGGGCTGTGTATATATATTGCCTGGGTTTGGCTCTGTAATCATTAGTGGTCGTGGGACTAGTTTGGGCCCTACCTAAGCTGGTCGAACGTTTCGTTTGGGTCTGTACCCTAGCTGCACTGATGAGGCCTGGAAGGCCGAAATGGATACGTCTGCAGATATTGGGATTCCTTCCAGTGGCTGCTTAGTTTATTT
>NW_022709363.1:0-762 GCF_011630105.1 Anneissia japonica | reverse complement strand
CAGATTGTCATTTAATCACTCTACTTCTTAGCTTGTTTACTATCATTTGCTATCACCATATCTTAAAGACGTTGCAAAGGCAATCATAAATTCATTAGTTAGGGAAACCACACTTCTGGATAAATGTACCTAAAAAACACCTTGTCTGTAATTCCTTGTAATTAAAATTAAGATTTATTACATTTTAATCATAATTTTAACAAGTTTCAATAAGTTAGTAAATTAGCTGGAGAATTGGACTTTCAATGCTAGTGACTCATGGAATACAGATACCTGTAGTTAGCTTAACATTAGGTTACATATTACAAAGAACTGCAATACACTATGTTGTACTGACTCACCCATAAAAACAATAACATAATTGTTGATTGAGAGTTACTAACAAATTTTAAATACAAATCTTCATACCTAGAGTCATCAACAATATCGGACCAGCTAATTCTTTCTGACGAAGGTAGTTGTCATTCCCCTTTCTGAAAATACTATGTGTATAAGAGACAGCATTTATTCTATTGCATAACAAGAAACTTCAAGTGTATTAAAGCAATTGAACATCAATTGTGTTTTACGTTGCTCTATAGAAATCAATATTTAAAATATTTTTAATCCACAGCACAGTAACTACTGTACAAATAATAATTATAGAATTGCATTGCTTTAACCCCAATGCTACTACACCACATAACATCCCAAACACTATGCTAGTGGACTCTTATCCTTTGATCACGCAAAGATATAATGGCCACTCATATTACATTTTTG
>NW_022709362.1:3324-7633 GCF_011630105.1 Anneissia japonica | reverse complement strand
AGAAAGAAAGAAGAATAACTAGATTTGAACTCGTCACTGAGGACGAGTTAGGTGATCCGCCGCACATTGACCCTCATTAAGATCACGCGGTGCTGATTGAAAAGTGTCATAATATGCTAAAATATGCTGTAATTAATTTTTTTTTAAAAGAATAAATTTTGAGCATTTTTAAAAGATTTCCGCATGTGTACACGTACGTCTTGACGCCCGTGAGTACGGTAATAGCACAAAGAATGACTCCTGATATGAATAATGTGTCAGGAACACAAAGTATGTAACAAAACGTGATTTCCAGCTTTAATATGTGCTGTGTGCGTGGAAATGAACGTACGGCGGGTAAATTATGGAAAGTTTTGAAATGCTGAAAATGACCCGAAACGTTCTTTAAACTATCTAAATAGTAATATGGAGAATTTTCAAGTTTTAACAGACACGCACGTCACCATGTGTGCGTGTACAGTAATAGCACACGAAATTAAACATTGTCAAGTGTATTTAAAACCGCCTGTTAGTTGGTAATGCCACACGAATTTCCCTTCACATAACCTATATATATATATATATATATTAGTCTGATAGCGTCGAAATACGGTCTGCCGCCCTCATCTGTTCTATTCTTTTACATCTTTTAAGAATGAGAAATAAAAGGGCTCCAAAAATTCATTCTTTTTGACCATGTTGACGTGATCAAAATGAAAAATAAAGGAACACGTCTTCAAGAGAATTGATATAGCTATAACATACTCACAGGTGGGAGACAATCAATCAAGAATAAGCGAGATACGTTCAAACGAGTATAAACATAATGGCATCATAAATAAAAATTCAGTTTTTTCAGTTAATTCAAATAGCAATATGATGACGTCACAATGTCCGATCAGCCATTATGAAGTAAAAAATCGTATCTACAACTCATGTGCTTTCAGATTATGTAATAAAAATTGGGGGTCACCTTTCATCCTAAGGAGCTATAACTGATTAAATATATTCATGGTTTTATGTATATATAAATGTTAACGCACGCGTACGTGCACGCTAAAAAGCGCGAACAGAAAATTAAGGTACATAACATTCAACCTTGACCTGAAGCTTATGCTCACCTAATATGATTTGGAAATGACGAATGGTTAAGATTATATGGGCTCATCAACGTTTTGAAGAAAGAGAAATGAGGGGGTCAGAAAAAACAATTTTTTTGACCATGATGACGTCATCAAATTGTAAAAAGGGGTCAAATATATGAAAGAGAATTGTCTCAGCTATAACATACTCAAAGTTGGAAGACGATCGACAAAGAATAAGCGAGATACGCTCAAATGCGTATTTTCAAAAATGACGTCATAGCTATAATTCACTTCCTTGAATTCAGATGCCAATATGATGACGTCACAATGTCCGATCAGCCATTATGATCTATAAAATCATATTTACAACTTATGTGCTTTCAGAATATTTAATAAAAATTGGGGGTCACCTTTCAACCTAAAGATCTATAACTGATTAAAAATAGGTCTGATTTTATCATAATTTCACTGTATAAAGGCACAAATACGCGCAAAGATACCTATGTTTGATGCGCACGTACGGTATTGCTTTTGGCCAAAAGATGACCGAAAAGAATGGAAGTTTGTGGAAACAATGTCAGGAACCCAAACTATGTGAAAAAACATAGTGTCCAGCTTCCGTACGTGCTGCGCACGTTAAAATGCGCGCGCGTAGTGGAAAATTTAAAAAAAATTTGAGATGCTCAAAATGGCCTGAAACGTGCTCTAATTTAGTTAAAAAGTGATTTCGAGTATTTTGAAAATTTGACGCACGCGTGCGCGCGCATTATGAAGCGCACGCGTAAAATTAGGGTACAGTACATTCAACGTTAACCCAAAGTTAATGCTCACTTAATACGATTTCGAAATAGCAATTGGTTAGGCTGATATGATCGATAATGTAAAAACGCAAAATTGCACGTAGATTACGTCACGCATGTCTGAGTGCGTTGAAAACCTTACCATGACTATTCCAGGCGAAGGCAAAATGATCGATATAGCGACCGTGTGCTTAACTCGTGGCAATTTTGAGATATCGTGCGAACAGAAAAGGGGAGAAAGAAAGAATAAAAAAAAGATGATGATCCTGACAATAACAATAGGTGATCCGCTAACGTTAGCGGATCACCAACTAGATTTGAACTCGTCACTGAGGACGAGTTATGTGATCCGCCGTACTTTGACCCTCACGAAGCACGCACGGTTCTGATTGAAAAATATTATATGCTAAAACATGCTCTATTTAAGAGTAATTTTGAGCATTTTAAAAGGAATTTTAAAGGAAAAGAGTAATTTTGAGCATTTTAAAGACTTAAGAATGTGTACACATACGTCTTAACGTCCTTGCGCACGGTAGTATTAATACATTGTCACAATCCCAACACATGTAACCGAAACGTAAGTTCCAGCTTCAAGACGTGCTGTGGGCATAGAAATGAGCGTACGGCGCGTAAATTTTGGAAAGTTTTGGAATATTCAAAATGACCTGAAACGTGCTTTAAATTATCTGAAAAGTGATATTAACAATTTTAAAATGTTAACACACAAGTACAAATACCTTATACGACATGCCTGAAGAACCTTGTCAAGTTTAATTTAAAACCCCCTGTTGGTTTGTAATGCCACACGAATTTTGCCTTTACAGTATACGAACAATCGGTCTGATAGTGTCGAAATTCAGTCTGCCGCCCTCTTTTTTCAATGTGTTTACATCTTTTAAGAAAGAAAGATGAGAAGGCTCCAAAAAAGCATTCTTTTTGAACATGATGACGTCATCAAAATAAAAAATAAAGGGACACGTCCGAAAGAGCAATTTTTTCTTAATTCAAATGGCAATATGATGACGTCACAATGTCCGATCAGCCAATATGATCTATAAAATCGTATCTACAACTCATGTGCTTTCAGAATATGTAATAAAAATTGGGGGTCACCTTACATCCTATGGAGCTATAACTGATTTAATATATTCATGGTTTTATGCATATGTAAATGTTGACGCACGCCTACGCACCCGTTAAGTCGCGCGAACGGAAAATTAAGGTACCTAACATTCAACCTTGACCTGAAGATTATGCTCACTTAATATGATTCAGAAATGATGAATGGTTAAGATGATATGGGCTCATCAACGTTTTGAGGAAAGAAAGATGTGGGGGTCAGAAAAAACAATTTTTTTGACAATGATGACTTCATCAAAATTTTAAAAGAAGTCAAATATATGAAAGAGAATTGTCTCAGCTATAACATACTCAAAGTTGGAAGACGATTGATTAAGGATAAGCGAGATACGCTCAAATGCGTATTTTCAAAAATGACGTCATAGCTATAATTCACTTTCTTTGAATTCAGATGCCAATATGATGACGTCACAATGTCCGATCAGCCATTTTGATCTATAAAATCATATTTACAACTTATGTGCTCTCAGAATATGTAATAAAAATTGGGGGTCACCTTACATCCTTAGGAGCTATAACTGATTAAAAATAGGCCTGATTTTAGCATATTTTCACTGTATATCGGCACAAATCCGCGCAAAGATACCTATATTTGATGCGCACATACGACATTGCTATTGGCCATAAGATGACCAAAAAGGATGGAAATTTGTGGAAACAATGTCAGGAACTAAAATTTTGTGAAAAAACATGATGTCTAGCTTCCGTACGTGCTGCGCGCGTAAAAATGCGCACGCGTAGTGGTAAATTTTCAAAAATTTCGAAATGCCCAAAATGGCCTGAAACGTACTCTAATTTAGTCAAAAAGTGATTTTGAGCATTTTAAAAATTTGACGCACGCCTACACGCGCGTAATGAAGCGCACGCGTAAAATTAGGGTATATTACATTTAATATTAACCCAAAGTTAATGCTCACTTAATACGATTTCGAAATGGCAATTGGTTAGGCGGATATGATCGATAATGTAAAAACGCAAAATTGCACGTAGATGACGTCACGCAGGAATGAGCGCGTTGAAAAGCTTACCATGACTATTCCAGTCGAAGACAAAATGATCGATGTATCGACCGTGTGCGTAACTCGTGGCAATTTTGAGATATCGTGCGAACAGAAATGGAAGGAAAGGTAGAATAAAAAAAAGTTGTAAAATCTCTGACAATAACAAGAGGTGATCCGCTAACGTTAGCGGATCACCAAAAAGATGATCCCTGACAATAACAAGAGGTGATCCGCTAACGTTAGCGGATCACCAATGAAGACTAGATTTGAACTCGTCACTGAGGACGAGTTAGGTGATCCGCCG
>NW_022709362.1:0-2191 GCF_011630105.1 Anneissia japonica | reverse complement strand
TGTCTCAGCTATAACATACTCAAAGTTGGAAGACGATCGACCAAGGATCTGTCTCTTATACACATCTTAGCTGCACAAATACGCGCAAAGATACCTATGTTTGATGCGCACGTACGGCATTGCTATTGGCCAAAAGATGACAGAAAAGAATGCAAATTTGTGAAAACAATGTCAGGAACCCAAAATATGTAAAAAAAACCCTAATTTCTAACTTACATACGTACTGCGCAAGTAAAAGTGCGCGTGCGTAGTGGAAAATTATGAAAAATTTTGAAATGCTCAAAATGGCCTTAAAAGTGCTCTAATTTAGTCAAAAATTAATTTAGAGCATTTTGAAATTTTGACGATAGCGTGCGCGCGCGTTAATAAGCGCACGCGTAAAATTAGGGTACAGTACATTCAACATTAACCCAAAGTTAATGCTCACTTAATACGATTTCGAAATGTCAATTGGTTAGGCTGATATGATGGATAATGGTAGTTGACGTCACGCATGACTGAGCGCGGTGAAAAGCTTACCATGACTATTCCAGACCAAGCCAAATGTTCGTTGAAAGCGATTGTGCGTAAACTCGTGGCATTTTTTGAGATATCGTGCGAACAAAAATGGAAGGAAAGGTAGAACTAGATTTGAACTCGTCACTGAGGACGAGTTAGGTGATCCGCCGTACTTTGACCTTAACGAAGCACGCACGGTTCTGATTGAAAAGTATAATATTCTAAAAACATGCTCTATTTAAAGAGTAATTTTGAGCATTTTGAAAGTAATTTTAAAGAAAAAGAGTAATTTTAATATGCTCTATTTAAAGAGTAATTTTGAGCATTTTAAGGACTTACGAATGTGTACACATACGTCTTAACGTCCGTGCGCACGGCTCACAAACCCAACACATGTAACCGAAACGTAATTTCCAGCTTCAGTACGTGCTGTGGGCGTTAATTTTTTGGAAAGTTTTGGAATTTTTAAAATGACCTGAAATGTGCTTAAAATTATCTGAAAAGTGATATTAACAATTTTAAAATTTTAACGCACAAGTACGAATACCTTATACGACGTGCTTCACGACGGTAATGGCACATGAATTTAAACCTTGTCAAGTCTAATTTAAAACCCCCTGTTGGTTGGTAATGCCACACGAATTTTGCCTTTACAGTATACGAACTATCGGTCTGATAGTGTCGAAATACAGTCTGCCGCCCTCTATTTTCAATGTGTTTACATCTTTCAAGAAATAAAGATGAGAAGGCTCCAAAAAGCCTTCTTTTTGACCATGATGACGTCACCAAAATAAAAAATAAATGGATACGTCCGAAAGAGAATTGATTTAGCTATAACATACTCACAGGTGGGAGACAATCAAATGTGTATAAGAGACAGCGAGTATAAAAAGTAATAACGTCATAAATAAAATTAAATTTTTTCTTAATTCAAATGGCAATATGATGACGTCAAAATGTCTGATCAGCCATTATGATCTATAAAATCCTATCTACAAATCATGTGCTTTCAGAATATGTAAGAAAAATTGGGGGTCACCTTTCATCCTATGGAGCTATAACTGATTAAAAACATGCATGGTTTTATGCATATATAAATGTTGACGCACGCGTACGCACACGTAAAGTCGCGCGAACTAAAAATTAAGGTACCTGACATTCAACCTTGACCTGAAGATTATGCTCACTTAATATGATTCAGAAATGACGAATGGTTAACATGATATGGGCACATCAACGTTTTGAGGAAAGAAAAATGTGGGGGTCAGAAAAAACATTTTTTTTTACCATGATGATGTCATCAAAATCTAAAAAGAAGTCAAATATATGAAGGAGAATTGCCTCAGCTATAACATACTGAAAGTTGGAAGACGATTGATCAAGGATAAGCGAGATACGCTCAAATGCGTATTTTAAAAAACGACGTCATAGCAATAATTCACTTCCTTGAATTCAGATGCCAATATGATGACGTCACAATGTCCGATCAGCCATTATGATCTATAAAATCACATTTACAACTTATGTGCTTTCAGAATATGTAATAAAAATTGGGGGTCACCTTTCAACCTAAGGAGCTATAACTGATTAAAAATAGGTCTGATTTTAGCATAATTTCACTTTATAGTGGCAAAATACGCGGAAAGATACCTATGTTTGATGCGCACGTACGGTATTGCTATTGACCAAAAGA
>NW_022709361.1:0-683 GCF_011630105.1 Anneissia japonica | reverse complement strand
TACAATGCCACAGGTTCTGGAGAAGAAACTGATGTAAGTTTATATTGAATTATGTTCTAGGATTAAAGTTAATAAATAAGATTAAATTAGTACTCTCATTTAGTACATAATCATCATTATTAGCAGTTTATAAATGCTGTTGACCAGTATGATATAATCAGGGACCTGATACTGTATAATAATTGCAGTATATTATGTCACTGTAATGATTATTTATAATAATCACCCCTTAGATATGAATTACCTTTAATTTATATGTTTATAATTTCTATTTTATTATATGTTGTATAGCATGTATTGGTATTCTATTTAAATTAACGTTTGATTCATTTCTACCTCTACCAGAACCGAAAATAGTAACGCACAGGCTGCAAGGTTAAAATCTCACCTGATCAGTTTATTTCCACTCTCCTATTTACGCAGCTGTGGGCTTGCTGCTGATTGGTTGCTTAAAGTTCTTAGGTCCGCATTTTAGCGATCTATTTAAAATCTTTCTTTTTTGTTTTCGTCTAATGGTTTCTTGACGTCTCTTTCAAGTTTGTGGACCGTATTTACATTTTTGTCTCTTTGTTTTTATCTTAATTTTATTTTTGCATATAATTATTGAATTTGGCGGTGTTTTTTTTTGTTTCTAAGAGCTATTTTTTCGACACAATAAATAATTGCACAACACAGACAACGTA
>NW_022709360.1:0-939 GCF_011630105.1 Anneissia japonica | reverse complement strand
AGAAATGAAAAAAATGGTATTACCTTTGGATGTTAATTTTTTTTTTTAATTTCTTATTTTTTTTAAGAAAAATGTGGGTATGATGCGTCTCACATACACAAAGAGCCAAGAGAAACAGATAGTCTTGGACTTGCACCGTGTGTGGACCCTAACCTTACGGTTTTCCATTTTATTATCACTACATGCTATTGTTCTAACTCTGTTTCATTCTGTTTCATTATTGCTGCGAAGCAGCCAATTCATATTCTTGACAGCAATGTGACCTCTGAAAGGTCATTGTTTGTCAAAAAACGAGTGCATAAGACGACTGAAAAGCGGAGTTTCCTTCTTTCGTTCTGCCGAGTAAAATCAATTACTTTAGGCGACGTTTGTAGACTAACCTACTCGTACCAACGTCCACATTTCGCGCTAGCCTTATCCTACTCTAGGCCTAGACTAGCTAGGATGATATAGGCCTAGCCTTGAAGGGACGAAGGTCCCAATGAAAAACAACGTCGCTCTTTGATAGCTAACATTGTCTATTTAACATCACAATAATTCATTATTAAACCTATAGTTGTTTTTTGAATTGTACTCCACAAATCTCAGTCGATACCTCGCACAACTGGCTAACGTCTCTATCGATTGTCGTGACGTCATGGCTCACTGGCTCACACTTGTTATATGTCTCGCACTTGTGATCAAATAACACGCTGGCTCGCACTTTGGCAACACTCTTTGGCAGTCAACTCGCTCCTAGAAAACCCGCCCTTGGAAACTTGCCCCATAAAGAAATGTACACTTCCTAGACCATGCAGTCTTCAAAATAAAAATTGTAACCTTTGGTAATCAACTACATCTTCCACATACATAGAAATTTTTGAAACTTTATTAAAAAAAAAAACCTAAACCATAATTCACCATAGACACTTTTTGACAAAAATGAAAAATTACCACTTT
>NW_022709359.1:0-501 GCF_011630105.1 Anneissia japonica | reverse complement strand
GTCAAACAATATTGTACTTTTGATGTTCTAATTTCCCAGTACTGTACAATCGGATCATTCTCCTTGCACCGCTCATTGCGGGTGATATGCAATGCCAGTCTTCAAAAAATGACGTCACGCACATTCTGGCATTTCATTGGGTGATGGTGACGTATTGCCGTTTACCGTACCTTTAGCAAAACGAAGTAGAAATACGGTACCGTATCTCTAGCCACGGCGTTTTTTTAACAGATAAGTTGGATATTTGAAAGACAAAATATCAAATAACATTGCTGTGTTTAAGATGAATAGGCCCTAGCTTGTCATTGAAATTTTAAACTAAAAATCATATTTTATTCACCAACATGTCTGTGGCATAACTAGCTGGGGAACCAGTCAATTCGAGTGAATGCCACTTCGAGTGGATGTTAGTTCGAGCGAAAAAAAGATTCACTTATGCGAACAACAGCCTGTGCGAGTGTATGACTTACTTTAAAATTTCCTATTTTGAGCTAACAATTT
>NW_022709358.1:0-1397 GCF_011630105.1 Anneissia japonica | reverse complement strand
TTACAAACATATTCTTTCACCATCTATACACATTGAGGCCCTTCTTTTAGGTTAAAATGATCTATTTTAAATTTGTCTTTCTTGACTATTATGTGTTTAAATAACTTAAAAGGGTAAAATTAAAAAGGCCCTAAAAAATGCGCGCCAAGCGCGCAAAATATTTTTGTGTTTTTAATTCTAATTTCGTCGGAATTGATGAAAACTCCCTAAAATGTGCAATTTATAGAGGAAATTGGCCTACCGTAACAAGAAATGCACGCAAAGAATTTGAGAATCTTAGGCACTTTCAGAGGATGCATTTGTCAAGGGGTGGAGAAAGATTTTCCAAAGATGGATATTTTCCCCTTGTCCCCCGGTGTTTTTAATTCTAATTTCGTTGGAATTGATCTAAACTCCCTAAAATGTGCAATTTTTAGAAGAAATTGGGCCATGTTAAGAAATGCGTGCGAAATTTGAGGTTTTTAGGCACTTTCAGGGGATGAAAGGGCACTTATAAAGGGGTGGGGAAGATTTTTCAAAGATAGATATTTACCCCTTGTCCCCCAGTGGTTCAGCATCGGGCAGCATAGATCAAAGGAGTTATGATAGTTTTTGAAGTGGAGAAGGGGTTGCAGGGTGTTGTGAGTCTGGTCATTATGATATCTTCCTTTTTATTCTTGTCTTTATTTTTCTCTTCTCTTTTTCTATCCTTTTCTTTTCCTCTTCTTTCTCTTTCCCTCCCTTTTCCCCAGCCCGGTACGACGGCTTGGTCAGCCCGATAAAAACCATCAGGGGAGGGGCAGTTTTCCCCCTGCCCCCATCCCACGCCTGTTACGACACTGGCTAACACGCCAATCATCCCCCACAATGAAAAATATTTTTCTATGCCACTGATACTGTATAACTGTATTAGGATGTTTTATAGACATTCATTGAATTTAATGAAAACATACAAAAATAGAGAATGTTATACATCGCGTTCGAAATTGCACCGTTCTGTAGTACTTCGTCAGATCACAGGTTTGAAAACATACTGTATACTGTAAAATAAATAACTACCCCTACTGTAGGCCAATGGGCCTGCCTAGTTCCCTTTTTACATTCACCATTACTTATATAAATATAGTACACTGTTTAATGTAGTGAGGGTGTAGATCACTCAAAAAGTGTTATTTAGTGTTGTTATCCAGAAATAAATCTCAGCGTGTCAACTTAAGGGGAAGAGCTAGATGTTGAACCAACTTTGATTTGAGCTAATCAATCAAGGTCTTATGCAATCTTCAATATGTCCATGACACTGGATGATGGAATGCTGGTTTATGAAAATCTGAAGTGGGTAGTAGCGTTCTGATGAAATTGTGATCTAAAATTACTTGAGAAAACTATTGTCCTGGGTCGTCGGCGTACAAAGGGAATGT
>NW_022709357.1:0-729 GCF_011630105.1 Anneissia japonica | reverse complement strand
ACTGACAAAAAATACAAAGTAAAGCAATATTCACACACGAAACGAAAACAGAACATCGAATCAGCTGTAAAGAACAAAGGCGCGTAATAAGATGTGCATCCTAAACGTTCTACTTACTGTAATATGGAATAAACAAAATAGATAGAAGCTGGATAAAGGCCTAGGAACCAAGAAAAAAATTAAGTATATATATAAATGAATAGTCTGATAAGTAATCTAAGTCTTTATTTAAACCGTTAATATAAGAATTGGTTCTAAGAATCCACTTCAATTCTTCTTTGCATCTATGTGAGAGGGATAAAAAGTTATTAGCGACCAAAATAAATCTTATGTCATTAATGCTATGGTTAGGTAGATTGAAGTGACTGGCTACTGGGAAACCAGTGGAGTTGTCACTGATGGTTTTTTTGTGATTATTAAATCGGAGGCGGAATTTAGTGCCAGTCTCTCCAATGTAAATACCAATTTCACATTTGTTACAAAATAAAATGTAAATAATGTTAGAAGAATTACTATTAAAACAATTAAACTTTAAGCACAGTGATTACTAAAATAAAATTATTATTATTATTATTAAAGGGAAGTATTTAATTGAAAGTGATTTTTAATGCAAGTCATTTTAAAAATTAAAATAAATTTAGAAAACTAAAAAAAATTAAACTTCAAGCACAGTGATTACTAAAATCTACAATGATTACTAACCAACATGCATGTTGTCAGAAGCAATGA
>NW_022709356.1:0-1007 GCF_011630105.1 Anneissia japonica | reverse complement strand
TATGCGGGCTTTATCAACCGCATAGAAGACCTTATCAAAGAACCTATTATTCTAGCTCCTATTACGACGCCCAAAGTAGTTTTTGTTCTAAAATAGCACGCGCCTAAAATTAGTTACAGAAAAAGGGCAATGAAATTGAAATGGCGCCCAATTTCCAGGTGAGTAAAATACAAGTAATTAACACTACTGTACAGTAATGAATGCTTATAGCATGGCGGATAATGATACAGTACTAATGTGTGTAAATATAGTATCTGTGGTATGATTATGTTTACTCTACTATCTTGACAACGATTATTTCTAACGTAGATTCTTTTTAAATATAAACTATAATAGAGATCTGTTTCTATACACACAAAAAAACGGAAAACCGTCTAAAATCATAATGTAGATAATAGGCCTACTCTACTTTTTTGGGTCGGACTTTTTTAGTTTGAAAATTTGGTCTAAATATTTCAGACCCCGTGTGCACCCTTTTGAAATGGCGAACCCTCAATTATTTTTTTGTGGACCCAAGGTTAGGAATCAATGTATAGAGTGTATTATATAGTCACACGCACCATGGTACCTCCATGCACGCACATAAGGTACAGAAATTGGACATTTTATCTCGGCCTCAATTTGTTCTTATTTTGTTTTTCATTTTTAAGCAATTTCAGCCTCAGTGTTCTTATAAAAATTTGTATACTGTTTGACATATCCTTGGTCATAGTGCCTAAAGCTGAAATAAAATATTAATCCTTATATTAGGAAGTATTATGATATGATTATGTTGAATAAATGATTCCATCACAAAAAAGAAAAGTATATGTAGTTAATAAGTGCCACTTGGGTCAAGGCTGTACTTCTTGTCGAGATCAGTTATTTACCGTATTATTTTTTCATTTTATTATTACTGCTAAATCTTGGCAACGATTATAAGTGCTGTTAATATCAGTCATCCTGCGTATGTTTTTGTTCTACCTGTTTTAATATGATAGCTTTAAGTTATAGATTGTAGTACATAC
>NW_022709355.1:0-2043 GCF_011630105.1 Anneissia japonica | reverse complement strand
ACTATTTATTATGTTATTATATGCGAAAAGTTACCAATAACAACTTAAAATTTTACTTTTCATTTATTTACGCCTTTGACTTATTTTATAAGATTAACTGCTGTTTAATTGTTCTATAAGCAGTGAATCACATTGTTTATACCTTTCAGTACCTACGACACTACCGCCGACAACGTCAATGACAACTGAGGGTACGTTATTAAATCAAAAATATGTTTATATTATGCTAAAATTTATTAATAAATGAAATGTTTTGACCTTCATTATTATATACTTTAAAATATGTTACCGGTATAAGAAGTTAGTTACTGTTAATTAATTACATACGTAGTAAATAATTTTTATTTTATACAACCCAGAACCTACAACACTTCTGTCGACAACGTCAATGACAACGGAGGATACATAATTAATTAATTAATACGTTTTACTTGCTAAAAGTTATCAATAATAACTAACCGTTTCGAACTTCATTGATATATCCTTCAAAAATATAAAGATAAATTAGCTAATTTTAATATTAACTTATAAAGTAAATTACACTTTTATACTTCTCTCAGTACCTACAACACTACAGCCCACTACATCAGTGACAACTGAGGGTACGTTCTTAACTCACTATCATGTTATATATGATCAATTTATCAAAAATACCAAACAAAGTTAATAATTTCATTATTTTATGGATTTTAAATATGTTATAATTTAGCAGCAGTTTAATATTTACATAAACCAGTAAATAACATTTGTATTGCTATAAGAACCTACAGCAGCACTGCGACAACATCTGTAACAAGACAGGGTACGGTCTTTAACTTAATAAGCTATATAAGCTAAAAGTTATCAATATTAAGTCAAGGTTTTTGAATTTCATTGTTTTATACCTGACAAAAAGTTAAAATAAATTAGCTAATGTTTAATCCAAATATTAGCAGTAATTCGCATGTTTTTTTTTTTTGCTTTTCAGTACCTACAACACTACCACAGACAACGTCAGTAACAACTAAGAGTATGTACTTAATGTTGTATATGTTATAGGCTTAAAGTTATTAATATTAATAACTAAACGTTTTTGATTACATTATCATATTGCTTTGAAATGTGTTATAATATATGAGCTACAGTCTAATAATTACATATGCAGTAAATCCCATAGTTTACACTTCTCATCACATACAACACTGTCGCCCACTACATCAGTGACATCTGAGGGTACGTTCATAACTCATTATTATGTTATATATAATAACATTTATCACTAAACACTAACAAATTCGATTTTCATTTGAATTATGCTATAAGAAATTAGCTACTGTTTGATTTTTTTCTATAAGCAGTAAATCACATTTTGTTTATACATTTCAGTACCCACGACACTACCGCAGACAACGTCAGTGACAACAGATTGTACGTTATGAAATCATAATGCTTATATTATGCTAAAAGTTATTAATTATAACTGTTATGAATTTTTTTTACAATAAATATTAGTTACTGTTTATGAATTATATACATACTAACTACACTTTTCTGTATATTTCTCGGTACCTAAAACACTACCGCCGACAACGTTAGTGACAACTGAAGGTACGTAATTAATTATTTATACATTGTATATTATGCTAAATGTTATAAATAATAACTAACCGTTTCGAACTTCATTGCTATTATACATTTCAAATATGTTCAAAGATAAATTAGCTACTGTTTAACTTTTACGTATGTAGTAAATCACATTTTATACTTCTCAGTACTGACAACAATACAGCCCACTACATCAGTGACAACTGAGGGTACGTTCTTAACTCATTATGCTGTTATATTTATGATAAACGTTATCAAAAATAGAAAAAGTTACTAATTTCATTGTTTTATGCCTTTTAAGTATGTTATAATTTAGCAACAGTTTAATATTCACATATGCCAGTACATACATTTGTATTATTCTAAGAACTTACAACAACAGCACCACGACGACATCTTTAACAAGATAGGGTACGCTCTTTAACATTTTAATATGTTATTTATACTAAAAGTTATCAA
>NW_022709354.1:0-649 GCF_011630105.1 Anneissia japonica | reverse complement strand
GTAAACTGGTGGCATGTAAAATTCAACAATTGTAATGAACACAGTTTTCAATAACTACTCCTCTAGAAATTAAAATATTATTGAGGGGTCTGCTTTCGATTTTCCTTAAAAATATTAATATTAATTTGAGTAATTATAAATCATTTATTTGATTACAAATTACTTGTTTTCAGATCTTGCAAATAGGAAGATAAGTTGATAAGAAAAAAATATTGAAGCATACAAAATGTACCTGGTTTAAGTTATGTTTAAAAGTTGGTCAAAAGATCATTATAGTATGTATTTTTTTTTAAGAAATGAAGACATAGAGGAGGAGAAAGAAGAAGAGGAGCAAGAGACGGAGGAAGAAGCAGATGAGGAAGAGACAGAGGAAGAAGCAGAGAAGGGAGAGACAGAGGAAGAAGCAGAGGAATAAACAGAGGAGGAAGAGACAGAGGAAGAAGTAGAGGAAGAAGCAGAGGAGGAAGAGACAGAGGAAGAAGCAGAGGAGGAAGAGACAGAGGAAGAAGCAGAGGAGGAAGAGACAGAGGAATTGTAAATTATATGGCAAAATATTATTTTAAATTACTGAGTTTTGTTGGTATAAGTTAAGTTAGATATTCCTATCATATCTGAAGCCGGGTACTCACTGAGCCCGACAGTTGCCAGC
>NW_022709353.1:205-643 GCF_011630105.1 Anneissia japonica | reverse complement strand
TTTAGATACAGAATTATACCCGACAACAAACTAGTGTAGGCCTAAGTACAATAGGACGTATTACAAGTAGGCCTACTAGGCCTAGGCTTTTGTTGTAAAAGTTGAAGTGCATGTACAGGATGCGCCATAGGCCTATATTTAAAAAAATACATTTTGTTAATTATTATTGGTTGGCCTGGGACGGACCTAAGCAGGCAGGCCAGCTTTACCGTCGGAAGTGCTGGGATTCGACGATGACGTCCGTGCACGTTTACAAACGCCATTGATTAGAATGAAAATAGACGCGCTGAATTTCGTTTATTTTTTATGAAAGACAGAATTTATCGAACATTTATCTACATAAAAACAAGAATAATATTGTAGAAATTGTATTTCTAAAGATGCATATAATTCATATTTCATTTTGTAGACAATAAATATTCAGTAAGATATACTAAA
>NW_022709353.1:0-196 GCF_011630105.1 Anneissia japonica | reverse complement strand
TACTAAAAACGATTATTAATTCTGAAATGTGCATCTCAGCTATTATTAATCAGTAGGCTATGTATTATGTTATAATAATTTCGAATTATGCTATATTTTGGGCTCTGACTTAATTTAACGATAGAATAGCCTTTTTTTTTGGTTTTATAATAATAAACGTGTTGAGTATATTGATATTGATTATGCGATGAGGTTT
>NW_022709352.1:0-525 GCF_011630105.1 Anneissia japonica | reverse complement strand
ACCACATTGGGTTTCAATGATAATTTACGAAACATCTTGTTTCTTTTTTCTCTATTAAAAAAAAATATTTTATAATATCGTAGAAAAGTCATCTAAAATTGGAAAAACGTAGTTGGAAATCCTCACTTTTAATGGCATAAACATGCCTTAATAATTAATAAGCCACCGTTTATTCAAAAGAGGTACTATTCGATCATTTACGGTAAGCGACATAAAAATAGATTATATATTAAACACCGATAAAACAATGATAATACTATATAAACTGTAGACTTATCTCGATAAAAAGAAGGAT
Source organism: Anneissia japonica (assembly GCF_011630105.1). Classification (NCBI taxonomy): domain Eukaryota; kingdom Metazoa; phylum Echinodermata; class Crinoidea; order Comatulida; family Comatulidae; genus Anneissia; species Anneissia japonica. The sequence continues at coordinate 230 of NW_022709352.1, read as the reverse complement.
ACATGTTAGCACCTTTGAAAACGTCAGAAACGCAGAAAAAATGACCCACTCTCCTCACAATCGTCTGACTGGCCAATGCACAGAGAAAACAAATTTAAACAGGATAAAATATATCAGGTGGATCTTAAACCTGTTTTACACGGTCCTGTTAAATGTTCAAATTGAAGGAACTTAAACTACAATATAAATATGTTATATCATTAAACGTCAACAAAACAATTATAAATAAA
>NW_022709351.1:0-1747 GCF_011630105.1 Anneissia japonica | reverse complement strand
ATTGAATGGGGGATCGTGTGGCCTCCAAAGAGACTAAAATTCGCTCAAATTCACCCGAAAATGGTTTGAAAGATGTGACAGTTAGAGGGTTTTTAAATTTAATTTAGACTTATAATACCGTTACTGTATATATAAATTTTTCTCCCCGACGATAATAATAATAATAATAATAATTTATTTCGGAAAAACGCTTTTAAAACAGCGGCACCCATTACAATAATGGTGCATCCAAAGTAACAAAATGAAATGTACAAAGAAAGTCGCAAAAGGAATATACAATAAAAAAGCATCATGAAGTAAAAAGTCTAACCAAACCATTAAGGCACTCATCACAATAATGGTGCTTCAAAATTAACAGAATAAAATACATAGTGAGATGCAAATCAATAAAAGGAAGTACTGTACACGGAAAAAAAAAATTAAAAAATCACATAAAAATAATAATAATAATATCAATAATAATAATAATAAAAATCATAACATAGCACCATTTTTAATCTCAATTCTTTTTGCCCATGCCTTCTTAATATAAGATTTACAAAAATCATCAAAAATCAAATGAGCCAAGTCAATTAAGTGATTGGGTAGATTAGCAATAAACTCTGTGCAGTCTCCGCCTAACATAAGGATAAGAAATGCATCAGTATCCTTTGTAAGGATCTTATTACATAACTCAGATAAGCCTGAGTCACACTTTCAATCACTTTATTGAACAACGCTTTTTGATCAGCGGCAACACGTCATATGACGGTGCGTTCTATTAACTATATATAGACAACATACATAGTAATAACACTTAACTAAACAAAATGATAACAAAATATAATACAGTTTGAATACTTGAAAGTAGGAAAACTCAGTACTAAATTAAATAAGCAATTAGATTGATACTATCAATCCAGTTGCTCATTTAATTTTGTTTTTAGGCATGAAAAAATTAATCTTAACAATAATAATTACATACAGCATACAGAGCAAATCAATTTGATCTGTTCGAATATCTAAATAAATCCATACAAAAGGTAAGAGTATGAAAAAATACTGTAGGGGCGATAATTAATACAGTAAGAAGATACAGTATATATTTTTATAACAATAAAAATAAAAAAATAAATAAAAATATTATATAGAGGGCGGTAATTCATTTAATAATTTAGTTCGATATTTCCATAAAGCAGTTAGGTACTGTTTACAGTGATAGTCAACAATTTTTCCAATGTTTTCATTGGGAAATATTGAATACAGATCGTCGAGTAAAATATGGTGTTTGAATTCGGTAGTTCCTTCATCAAAATCATTCCAAAATGAAGTATACCCGTGATGTAATAGTTCATTTTTTAGATTTTCAAAATGTTTGTCTCTTATATTACTTAGTTGAGAACATTGAAATAAAAAATGATCTGTACTTTCAATAGTGTCGTTTTTACATAAATTACAGAAACCTGTGTGCATATTTTTAGACCATGTACGTTTCCTCCCTTCTAGATCTAATGTGTTTGTCCTTGTTTTAAATTTTAAACTGACCGATTCAAAATTAACCATGTCAAAAAGATAGGGTTCTGCCATTGGTTTACGTTTAAATTTTATGTAATCGGACAATGTTGACTTCGTTATTGCTCGTTCAATCCATGTATTATTATTATCCAAAGAATTTTCTTTTATAAAATATTTAAGCCATAATATATCATTATCTAAGCTAAATTTCTCAACTAAATTGAAGCGTTGTAATAATTCTTTTATATGGGTA
>NW_022709350.1:0-674 GCF_011630105.1 Anneissia japonica | reverse complement strand
CAGAAAGACATGAGCGCCAACCACACGAGGGCGGACCCCACCAAGCAACCGTACGAGATCGGTCAGGTGGATTGGTACACGGACAGCAACGACGACGTGTCCGACGACGTGGACGTGTTCATCGCGAAGTTGAAGATGGAGAACAATGTGTCGGACATCACCGAAGAGGATCGTCGCTCGACGATTTCCGAATCGTCGTTCGCATCTCCTCCGAAGATAAAACGACGCCAGAAGGTGTTCGAACGAACGTACGGACTCGAAGATTACGTTCCGAAGACACCGCTCGTAACAGCGGCTCCCAGGAGTACCCACGTCTACAGATATTGACGTCATGATGTTCTTCGGTGACGTCAAGGGTACCTTACGAAGTGGCCTATAAATGCACACGTCGATCAAAGTTATTTTAGATTCTCTAGATGAACGTGACAAACATGCAACGAAAACCTTCCACGTACGATCTCAGTTCCTTGGACGACGCCCAGCAGTTCGTTACCCCGAAACGTTCGGAGGAAGCGGAGATGATGAAAAACGAATACATTTTCTTTAAGGCCGGTCAACCTTGCGCACCTTCGACGAGACGCAAATTATTCGAACATGTATGCAACGACAGTAGTACCTTTTTCTTTCCAGTTGTTTCTGTAGTTGTTGTTATTGTATCTGACGTATTTTTTCCC
>NW_022709349.1:0-840 GCF_011630105.1 Anneissia japonica | reverse complement strand
TCAACATCACTTCTGGAACACTCTAAAATAAAGGAATAAAATGTTTCGAGAGATAAATATTTAGGAAAACGGTTTTGCTGAAATTTTTATTATAAGTACAAAACTGGTATCAGAGCAGCCTTTGAAAGGTACTTTCTTTCAAAAAATATAAATCAACAGTGATGTTGACATTTGCTTAATTTATTTAATGCTCTTGGATAATAAATATTTAACTGGTTTTTAACCCTTGGAGTTTAAATGCATATTTTCTTTCATCCATCTGTATTAATTAACTTAAATCAGTAAACGTTAATCTCTTGTTAAATTGTGGCTGGTTTTCTTCATGATTGGAGAGAGGATGATGTTGATTCACTGATTCTTCCTAACAAATGTAAAGTACCACTGGAGCTCCACATGGATGCTCTTTTTCCATTACTGTTTCCATTATATATAATTATTTTATACCTGTTTATAATGAAAGTTTTTTTTATATCAATTTCCTGTTTTTTTGTGTAGATATAATTACCTTAGTAGTTGTTTAAACTGATGACATATTAAACTGGGCTGTAACAAAGATAAGTTGAGCTCCAAATGTTAAAAAGAAAAGTACTTCCTCATTAGGAAAATTTAATGTTGAGTGTAATGTTTTATCTGTTTAATGTATCTTTTACACAATCGGCTTCAATACTCAGCAGTGTGATTTGGTTCAATAATAAGGGGAAAAAATGCTGGTAATCCAACAAGCTAGTAAGATCATAGGTACCGGCGTTAAACAACCATGTAGGCAAGGACCCCAATGATACACAACTAACCAAGTGATACGGAACTACTCGAATAAACACCCAAATGACAGGAAATTAC
>NW_022709348.1:0-975 GCF_011630105.1 Anneissia japonica | reverse complement strand
CAAGTTAGGGCTGTCAACTAAACAGATTTTGGAGGCTGCTGGATGGTCAACGCAGTCCACATTTATTAGGTTTTATCACCGACCTACGGCTACGTCTTCGTTCTCACGTAGCCTTCTGACTTCGGTTTAAGGGTGGGCTTTAAAGTCGCCTAGTGATTCGAAACCGAAAGAGGACGCAGTATAATTTAAGATTATGCAAGGGTTACTTACCTGCAGTATAATCTGGGAAACGCCTAGTGATTCTCACCTCCAGAGGACTAGTATAATCCAGATTATACTGCAGGTAAGTAACCCTTGCATAATCTTAAACTATACTTCTTTATAAAAAAAAAACATAACGTTTAAATCAAAAACGGCTCAAAAAATTCCAGGTAAAGCTGATTTTGAGTACTGTAAAAAACAAGTTTTTTTTTTCATTCATTCGCTTGGCTATAGTGATCACAACATGGACGCCCTATGTTTTGTACACGTTATAAACAGCATCTGCTAAAAAAATATTTTTAGTTTGGTATTGTGTAGTTTCTATGAAATATTTAATTGAATAACTACACTCAGTGCTCAATACAGATCAAAACAAGATCGAACACGACTTTGAATGTTGTAAGTAAAGCTGATTTTTCAGCAATTTTAAACCATAGCAATTGAACCGTGATAAAAGTGATAAATACAGTATTTTACAGTCATGATTATATTTAGAGATAAATATTTAATTATAATTTTATGAATAATGTATTTATTTAATAATGACGATTTGTCATTCAGTGTTTTTAATGAATAATGTGTTGTTTCCTATACGTACCGTGTCTTGCAAATTCACATTGCGTGCAGAAATCCTGACTGCTGCTCTCAGTTGCTGAGTGTAGCCGAGTGCCACAATGTGATGTAGAATACACTCACGACGACCAAAGAGCTACACAATGAACAAGGAATATGAAAACAGAGAATATACAACACATCATCTCTTTAAAAAAATAT
>NW_022709347.1:0-6265 GCF_011630105.1 Anneissia japonica | reverse complement strand
AATGGCTGGGTCAAAAAATTGTAACTAAAAAAATCGTGAGCTATACCCTTTGTGTTTTAACGAAATTTTTTCACCTAACTGTTTTCCTGTTTATCTTTGCCTTATTTTACATAGGGACCCTAGAAATACCGATTATGTTTGATTTAACTTCCTTCAACATCATTTTCTTAGCGTTATAAGTTTTAATTTTCACTGATTCGGACTTATGGGCCGTATTAAGTAATATCTAAATTAAAGTTTTTTAAGCTTAAAGCTGGGTTTAACGTGCCATTTGTCAACCTACAGAGTAATGTTGTGGTCCGTAGGTCCTAACAGAACACAAAACAACACGAAATGGCTGGGTCAAAAAAATCGTCCCTCAAAAAATCATGAGCTATACCCTTTGTGTTTTAACGAAAATTGGCCAATTTTTCACCTAACTGTTTTCGTATTTATCTTTGCCTTATTTTACCTAGGGACCCTAGAAATACCGATTATGTTTGATTTAACTTCGTTCAACACCATTTTCTTAGCGTTTATAAGTTTTAATTTTCACTGATTCGGACTTATGGGCCGTATTAAGTAATATCTAAATTAAAGTTTTTTAAGCTTAAAGCTGGGTTTAACGTGCCATTTGTCAACCTACAGAGTAATTTTGTGGTCCGTAGGTCCTAACAGAACACAAAAAACACGAAATGGCTGGGTCAAAAAATCGTCCCTAAAAAAATCATGAGCTACCCTTTGTGTTTTAACGAAAATTGGCCAATTTTTCACCTAACTGTTTTCCTGTTTATCTTTGCTTTTTTTTACCTAGGGACCCTAGAAATACCGATTATGTTTGATTTAACCCCGTTCAACATCATTTTCTTAGCGTTATAAGTTTTAATTTTCACTGATTCGGACTTATGGGCCGTATTAAGTAATATCTAAATTAAAGTTTTTTAAGCTTAAAGCTGGGTTTAACGTGCCATTTGTCAACCTACAGAGTAATGTTGTGGTCCGTAGGTCCTAACAGAACACAAAACAACACGAAATGGCTGGGTCAAAAAATTGTAACTAAAAAAATCATGAGCTATACCCTTTGTGTTTTAACGAAAATTGGCCAATTTTTCACCTAACTGTTTTCCTGTTTATCTTTGCCTTATTTTACCTAGGGAAAATTGGCCAATTTTTCAGCTAACTGTTTGGCTGTTTATCTTTGCCTTATTTTACCTAGGGACCCTAGAAATACCGATTATGTTTGATTTAACCTCGTTCAACATCATTTTCTTAGCGTTTATAAGTTTTAATTTTCACTGATTCGGACTTATGGGCCGTAATAAAGTAATATCTAAATCGTGAGCTATACCCTTTTTGTTTTATCTAAATTAAATCTATTTATGACCTGCCGACTACACTTCTTAAAATTAAAGGTATTCCCACAGAACTATGTAGGCCTACTGCAAGCTTCGATTGCCTCCGACGGGATTCCAACCTGCGACCTCTCGCTAAACAAGTATGTTTTTTTATATTTGGCTTAACATTATCGTTAATATTTGGGAAAATTAAATGAGACATGAATAACGAACTTTCAAAATTTTTATGACGAATATCTAATTAAAGATTAAGGTAAATTTTCTGTCCGTACCGATTTGGCAGGCTTCAAGATAAGGTGTGTGTGTGTGCGTATGTGCGTAAGGCATGTCCATAATAAGAGTCCCTAGAGTCCAATCGATACATATTATACAGGTTCGGTCACTGATACCAAAAGAAAGTTATCAGCATTCCATAAATGCTTTTGTTTTACCATAGGGTTTAGTCCGTTATTAGTTATGGTTTTAATGTTCGTCAAAATATAAAATTAATAAAAAGGGCACAACGGCATATGCACATTTGCTTGGGTAAGAAAATGCATAACTAACAGTCTGGAATTGTTTGCCTGTTTACAAACAAGGCAATTAAACAAAAGGACGCACATCTCGGGACATCAAAGGTTATAACTCTGGCATCGACATTCTAGGCGCACGTGCGTCCCTACACGCCTATCGTCACAAAAACCATAGCAACCAGACCATAAACCATCAGCGTACGTGACGATTTACCCACGCACGTGTTAGTTGCCATGATAATCGCGCGTCGTGCGGTGATTACAAAGGCCTAATGATATTTTCCACTAACATTAGACTGAAATATATTCTTCATTTCAACATTAATTTTACCAAAATTGTGGTGAATTGTCGTTCATGAGACTCACTACGCAAAAAAAGTTAATAAATGTTCTGTATATACTCAAATGTTCGTTTTCGGCACCTTATGCCAAGATTGTCAAAATGACAGATTAATGTTACATAAGAACATGAAATTTTATAAAATTTGTAAATTTTAAATTGTTATAACTTTTCATTTTCTTGGTCAATTTTCACAAATCAAATTGCAGTTTATAGAAGCATTTAAATATATACTATTTTTGTGAGTTTTATTTGGTACCAAGGAATGATATTTGTACAAGAATGCGTACCAAAGTATGATAACTGAATTTGCGGACACATTAATCCTCAAATGTTGCATACATGTAATTTAAGTTAATATTCCTGTTAGGCTACATTGTTGAAATAAAATGCACATGGCCAAAGGTTGCAGACAGGAAGTTCACATTCGATAGTCAACGTTTTGGAATTCTAACCCTTACTAAGTGGGCGGTCTTATACACGTGTTAGTACGAGAAATACAGAAATACATACCAACTAATAATTAAGGAGTTATTCTCTACTAATGCATCTGTATTTATAAGGAAAACATGAAGGAGGCGGGACATATTTAGGACTACGCCATAAAAGCTCTCCCCATGAACCCTAACAGGGATTTTTTTTATTCCAGCCTGCTGACCGAGGCTTCATCGTCGCCTTGGTTTGGACCCCTCCCTCGGACACGTCGGACCCCTTGTCGGCAAATTTCTGGCACCACTGCTGGGTGGGACAGACCAAGTGAAGGGTGAAACATAAGAAAGGTATGCGAAAATATATAATATATATATATATATATATATATATATATACAGTATATATATATATATATATATATGAATCAATATTTTAACTTGGTATGCAGACTTTATGTAAGATTGTGCAAAATTGGCCAATACATATACAGGTATCACCAAAAACAAAACAATTATCTTTCATGGCTGTGCATACAATAAATAGAAATGTTTGTATTAACATATTCAATTAGACCTCAAAACAGCTACTTTACAAGAATATTTTCGTTGATAGTATGTCAAAGGTCTGATTAATAAATTTGCCATCATCTAAAACTAAAAAAAAGGTTTAACCAATACCAATACTGTCTCTTATACCCATCTAGATGTGTATAAGAGACAGCTTACTCTATAAGAAATTAATTTATCATGCTAATGTGAGAATCGTTATTTTGACCTACTGAAATCAATTTCAGCATTAGGCCTAATGTGTTTTAGGATTTGAGAAATTCAACTTCATTTTAGGCTTTTACTTTTAGAAGTAAATAAATTACATCCACGGTTCAGTATATTTGATGTTGCTGTCATTGATTTTTTGTGGTTGTGGTTATTTTTTTTACTTACTTTTTGTTAATATAATAAGGAAAGGGCCGTTTTAACTTACTGTATTATTCGAATAATGCCCACTTTGAGTAAAGGCCCCCTCTAGAGCCTCATTTGGAATAAAGGCCTCCATCGACTAAACGCCATGGGCGTTTATTTTGCCTCAAATTAACGTCTCCCTAAACAAATCTAATAGCAGCAACATCATTGTAATCACATTCTATTAATGTTACATTCCAGTAGAATTACCTTTTTTCTAACCTGGTTGAGATCAATAGGTATTTATGATTACGTAATTTTGAAGGTAATTAATTTCATCTCAATTGCTTTATGTTGCAGAGGCTTAAGTGACATTCGGTAAATGGTTTATTTCACAATACAAAAAGAAAACAATAATCATACTTATAAAGTAAAACTATTCTGAAAAGAAACAGGGGTGGCACCACGATTTGCACAACGGGGTGGGGGGGGGGGTCGAGGTCCCTGACGGGTGGGCCGATGTCTGCGACGAGAGCAAAGTGGGCGCGGTCGCGCGTCGTTCAAAATGTTTCCAAAGTAGTCCAGGGGTGAATTTAGGGTTTCAAGGACTTATAATCGAATTTAATATGTAGACAATACATATAATTTGTTTTTCTCCCCGGCGGGTGGGTGGATGAGCTCTCTCCGATGAGGGACCTGGCCCCCACTATCCCACATCCGTAAAGAAAACCCATTCTAAGCACGCTCGCATTATTAATAATTCGTAACAAACTTTACCCAAATAAAATAACATTCCGATCAATCACATTATTTACACTCTCATAAATTATGGAATATTCGATAGCAAATTGTAAATCAATGAAAATTAACTTTGTTTATGAATGATGAAAAGGGAGACGTTATCTTATATTTTGCATTTCTTTCATATAATGCTGACACAATGAAAAACTGAGGCCCTCAATAAACTTCATCATCAGGAATCCTGATATTGAAATGATATTGAATCCCAAAACGATGCGTGCGTTTCAGTACTTGGAGTATGTATTAGGCCTATACCATGGAGAATAATAAACTAATTCCTCCATCATTTGACCTATACTATCTTTACAAAAACATTAATATATTAAAAATGCCCTTATCTCCACCGGGTGGTGCTTAAAACGCATAATCTATACCATATAAACAGTGAGTAAATGTATTCATACTATCTCTGGGCTAGTACACTACGACAAAACGGACAAAATAAATCTTTTTGTGAGCTTATTTGGTACCAAGAAAGGATGTTTGTACAAGAATGCGTAAAAGTATGATAACAGAATTTGCTAACACATTAATCCTCAAATGTTGCATACGTGTCATTTAAGTTAATATACCTGTAAGGCTACATTATTAAAATACTCGAGTACAAGTAAGTAAATTCCAACCCTAACAGAGGGCGGACTTTTACTCGTGTTAGTAGGCCTACCACAGCAGATCACATTGATAATTTATACTGTATATATATAGGCCTATGGCGAGAAATACAAGATAATTGCACATACCAATAAATACTACTGCTATTTCAAATTATTTTGAAAAAAGATATACATCAAAACCTGCACCTAAACGCAACGCTAAAAGTTCATGATGCATGCTATAGAATCATTAAACATGATCTTACAGCTGCATTTCCGACATTATACATTTATAACTAAAGAACTAAAGTAATTAACTGAACAAGACAACATGCAACATTCAACCTGTTCTTTCAGTTGTCATATTGTTCTTTTGCATCAAAAGTAATCCCGACATTAACATTCTAGAGGGTAAGCGAGCGCACCCTATAGTTGTAAATAATTAATTTTAGAAAATACATTATTTATAATAACTTATCTCCGGCCACTGGGAGGTGCTTGAAGCGCAGAATATACAACATAAAAACAACCTCAAAACGTTAATGTATTCAAATGGTTACTACTGTACATGTTTATTGTGGATACTGCTACCAAAATGTATGGCTAATGTTTCAGTTCAGTTCAGTTTATTTATTTGATCAAAAGATGGTCCTGCCATCCTCGTGTTTAAGTCGTATAAACACATGCACGTCTGGTTCATTTAATCACAAGCTCATATTATATTTATGGACTGTACTGCATTTGAAACCTACAAATTCAACACTTTCATACAGTACTGTGGTTTATACTATAGAACGAGTAAAAAAAACGGACAAAATATATACTATTTTTGTGAGTTTTATTTGGTACCAAGGAATGATATTTGTACAAGAATGCGTACCAAAGTATGATAACTGAATTTGCGGACACATTAATCCTCAAATGTTGCATACATGTAATTTAAGTTAATATTCCTGTTAGGCTACATTGTTGAAATAAAATGCACATGGCCAAAGGTTGCAGACAGGAAGTTCACATTCGATAGTCAACGTTTTGGAATTCTAACCCTTACTAAGTGGGCGGTCTTATACACGTGTTAGTACGAGAAATACAGAAATACATACCAACTAATAATTAAGGAGTTATTCTCTACTAATGCATCTGTATTTATAAGGAAAACATGAAGGAGGCGGGACATATTTAGGACTAAGCCATAAAAGCTCTCCCCATGAACCCTAACAGGGTTGTTTTTTTTTATTCCGGCCTGCTGACCGAGGCTTCATCGTCGCCTTGGTTTGGACCCCTCCCTCGGACACGTCGGACCCCTTGTTGGCAAATTTCTGGCACCACTGCTGGGTGAGACAGACCAAGTGAA
>NW_022709346.1:0-854 GCF_011630105.1 Anneissia japonica | reverse complement strand
AATGAATCTCATCTTCGATACTACCATCTTGGCAAATACAAAGTCTATTTTTATAATTAACATTGCTTTTACGCCCCTTTTCAATTTCAAGGTTATGATTTGATATACGAAAAGATGTCATTAACAGTTTAAAATACGGTTTTATATTCATTGAGAGATAAGCTTCAATTCCAAAAGTACACTTGAATTTAACATATTGTTTCAATTTATTTGAATTATTTATACTGTTAAACCAATTTTGCTCATCTATGTCTTGGCATCGTTTGTTAAAATTATAAATGAAAGCCGTTTCATCACCCACCCCTTGGTTCATCCAGACTTCCCCATATCCATAATGAAACAGAAGAGACCTAATGCAACTTGCCCAACAATCACTGTCATTATCTATAAATCTTAACTGTTCGACATATGCATTATATACCAGCCTCTCTCTATCCAATGTAATAATTCTCAACCAATATTTAATGATTCTTGTCAATCTTTTAGATCTAATTGTATGTCGGCCCAGTTCACCTCTAATCGCTGCACTCTCTGAATTTCTGTTTTGTCCTAATACAAATTTACAAAATTTAACATGGATTTTTTCAATATCTTCGCCCATTATGTAGCCCCAGACCTCACTCCCATAGTCTAGAATTGATTTTAGTTTAATGTCAAAAATTTTAAAGTAAATGTTAATTGGTAAATTACCCATAGACCTTGTATTTGCCATAATTGCATACATAGATTTCGACGCTTGTTCAGCCAGAGTTTTTTGTACCATAGACCAAATACCACGAGATGAAAAAAAATACCTAAATATTTAAAATATGGAACGACTTCAATTAAATTACCTCGGTATGTCCATCTTTCAT
>NW_022709345.1:0-600 GCF_011630105.1 Anneissia japonica | reverse complement strand
TTAAGGGCTATAATTCAGAAACATATGCCCATTCTACAGACCACAGAACGTCTTAGGTCTGTTTTGCAGGATACACCGTTCATAGCCTATCGCAGACTACGGTACCTAACCTTCGTGATATATTAGTACTATCTAAATTCAAGCAAACTAACTCTTGCGACAACCGTAATTTGGGTAGTCATCTTTGTGGTTCATCATGCAAAACATGCTCCTTGCTTGATTCTACACAATCGTTCAAGAGCAACCAAACAAACCACATATTTCGAATAAGGCAATCAATTAATTGCCTCACCAAAAATGTCATTTATCTCATATATTGTAATATTTGTGGTAAACAATATGTCGGAGAAACAAAAAACACTCTCCGTATGAGATTGACACAACATAGATCAGCTATCAGAACATCTAAACTTGATCAACGAGTAGCCGAACATTTCAATTTAGCTGGTCATTCAATTTCAAATTTCAGAGTGATTGCAATTGACCATAATGCCAGTTGGAGCGACAAAAATCGCAAAGATAAAGAAATCACTGGGAACTTTTACTTAAAACAACCACACCATTTGGACTCAATATTAGGAACGTTCTCCCAGTACACTA
>NW_022709344.1:0-552 GCF_011630105.1 Anneissia japonica | reverse complement strand
GATTTTGAGTGAGTTATAGTTAATTACTATTGCAATGGTTTTCCTTAACAAACTTTTGTTCATTTTTTATTTATGACTGTATTATGAAGCACTTTTGGTGCCGTCGGTGGCCATGTTATAGCCTAGGCCTAGAGAAAGTTTATAACAAAGATTCGTTGATATTACTTTGAATTTATTGAAAGATTGTTAAGACAAACTGGTATAAAGACGTAGGTCAAAGGTCCAGTAAAAATTATAGACCTTTATGAGCAGTTTAATGTTACTGTATACAGATAAATACAGTGTTTAATGCTGTCTCTTATACACATCTAGATGTGTATAAGAGACAGATATAATATAATTCACTACTTCCACGCTCGTTGTTGTTTGAGCTCATGAATATTCATGACTTGCCTAACTCATTCCATATTTGGAAACAGCCAGGAATCGAAGGGCTGTACTTGTGTATTGATGTTTTTATGGATATTATTCATTTCTTTTAGGATAAAAATACTTATATTTAGACCTCATACATATCTGATTGTAGATAATTACCAATGATTATTATAAGAT
>NW_022709343.1:0-852 GCF_011630105.1 Anneissia japonica | reverse complement strand
TAATAGTAGTAATTTCGTGTTCACAGAGTAGGGCCTATTAGACATTTTCAGTTGTTGGAACTGGTCTATTTACAACTGATATATGACCACAATAATCTAAAGCTGTTCATTCCTCAATCAACCAATCTTCCCATGAGATGGGACGCTGTTGCATTTTCCTGTATGATTGTGTCCAATTGTACAGTGTGTGACAATTATAAATAACCGATTCAAAGTATTGTTCTAATAATGGATATAAAATGCATATTTACCATAAATATTTGGATATTAAAATTGTTGTAAAAGTTAGAAAACCTTAACAAAATCAATTGAGTTTCACACAAAAATACATTTGTTTTGACCTGTTCTCTTACAGTGCTAAGTACTGGCTTTTACAAACATTATTAATACATATTCATTTATTCATAATTCATAAGTTACTTTATTGCAATCATATAACACACACAAACACAAACAAGAAGCAGAACTTTAATGAACTTACAAAATTTGTAAAATCTAATGATACAAATTTAATAAAGATATACAGCATATTTAATTATTTAAACAATTATTATTCAAATTCACTGTTTTTATTTTCACACAAGGTTCATTGAATATAAATGTACATCAATACAAGGTTAATTTTTTCATTAAGTAGCTTAGTGTGGGGAAGGGGGGAAGGATAAGCCATCTAAGGCTTTAGGATCGACCCACCCCTAGGAATAAAGGCAGTAACCTTTAATATATAACAATGAAAACACAAATATAATGAAGGAGAAATATGTATATATACAGGGGCGGATTTAGGGGGGGGGCCGGCCCGGCCCCGGCCCCCCCTTTTGGGAGGTAAAAAAAGAAAAAAGAAAGAAAAAA
>NW_022709342.1:523-717 GCF_011630105.1 Anneissia japonica | reverse complement strand
CCAAAGCGGATCGTCCGGAATGGAGGCCATCGCCCGTCCGACGAAACGCCCGAACAGTGCATGACAGAACCTTTTCTCCACGTCGGTTACGTCGTTGATCACCGTAGCTACCGACGTTACGGTCGAACGGCCTCGCTCCGACGTTGCCATCGTCGACAGACTACCGTTCAAGTTGACTTCCGTGAACCAGTCGA
>NW_022709342.1:0-472 GCF_011630105.1 Anneissia japonica | reverse complement strand
ACCTTTAAAACAAAACAAAAAAAAAACCAAACAAAATTAAGACAAAAAAAATAGGAAAAGAAGGGAAAAAGAAGGGGGAGAAAGAAGGGGGAAAAGAAGGGGGAGAAAGAAGGGGAAAAAGAAGTGGGATGTGGGGTTGTGGGGGAAAAGAAGAGGAATACATACCTATCAAAGTATTTCCAAACGGCAATCCAGTTAGTCTCCTTTTGCACGCATCAGTTTCTTCTGCGCTCCATTCCAGTACGATTTCGTGTCTCTGCGTCATGCGTCTAATGACCGTGAACGGTAACAAAGCTGCATTTCGAACCGTTCCGTCTTCGGTTCGCAGTCGCACGCCTTCCGACCTGTCGTCCGAATGCACGCACGCCATCGCCAACAGCATGACAAGATCGAATCTGTCGGTTTTTCCTTGGCTCGGTCTGGTCACCATCAACGGCGTGGGTAGATCCGCCGGTGCGCAATCCACAAAGTC
>NW_022709341.1:0-1297 GCF_011630105.1 Anneissia japonica | reverse complement strand
TTGATTTTTTTGAAATGTAATAACTGTATCAGCAACTGTAATATGAAAGGGCATGGCCTGCATTTGTCAATGTGTTGTACATATTTAAATCATACTTGAGTACCTGACAGGAATTATAGCATTCACACACTACCAACACTGATGTATTATACAATTGTAAGACTATAATAGGACTGATGTATTATACAATTGTAAGACTATAATAGGACACTTAACCTGTTGGCAAAGACAATATTATCATAGAGTAATTAGAGTTGAAGTGGCAGTAAGAACAACAGGGATATTTCATCCAGGCAAATACTGTGCAGAAACTTACTCATAAATGTGAGGTCTCACTACAAAATGAGTCTAAAAAATGAGTTTATATTATATTTTGGTAGATCACACTATAAGCTTTAATTTGGTCTTCCAATGGCTTCCCTAGTATAAATAGATCTAGAGATGTATCATTTAAAGTTTAGGTGTATGAGAACCAGGTTTTGAGAAAATCGACCTCAAAGATAAACTAACTTGTACAAATAATAGTACTAGAATTACAGAATATGCGCAGAGAACACTGTTTTAGTAAGAAAATTCAGTTAAAAAGTACACAATCATAAAATATAATTATCAAGTTATTCAAAAACATTAAAATCAAATCAAAATGTTGCCTTTGACCTATTTTTGGTAAATATCTCAATATGATTTCACCAACGATGCATCTCATTTTGTGTTGTGTAATGCACCTCACATTAATATGTAAAAATATCCTATACATCACAGTGACTTGGAAATCAAAAGGTAATTCAACTAGGTACGACTAACACTAAAGTTCTATATCCAAACGCCATGATTTCGCCATCAAAATAGTCTGATTAAATAGATCTTATAACACCTAAGTTCTATCCAAATGGCATGATTTCGCCTTCAAAATAGTCTGATTAAACAGATATTACAACATCTATCGAAATGGCATGATTTCGTTCTCAAAATAGTCTGATCAAACTGACATTACAACATCTATCGAAATGGCATAATTTTGCCCTCAATATTGTCTGATTAAGCAGATATTGCAACATCTATCGAAATGGCATAATGTTTCCCTCAAAATAATCTGATTAAACAGACAATACAACATCTATCAAAATGGCATAATTTTGCCCTCAAAATGCATGATTTTGCCTTCAAATAGTCTGATTTTAAAAACAGACATTACATCATCTTCTATCCAAATGGTATGATTTTGCCCGCAAAATACTGTACAGTAGTTTGAAAAACAGATCTAAAAATAATTTTTCAATGAAGGTTAATTCCTCTT
>NW_022709340.1:0-526 GCF_011630105.1 Anneissia japonica | reverse complement strand
CCATTATGAATGAAAGATGAGGGAAGAACTAAAGAGAAGAAGGTGGCTTGAATAGTTCTTTAAGAGCCGATTTATTAATGAGCTGTCAGAGCCAGGGAATTATGGAAGCATTTATGTCCAACAACTTTAAAAATCCTGCTATGTACATAACACAAAGTCATGTTGCCTTTTACAATAAAAAAAAAATGTGAAAAAAAAGGCTGAAATAACTCTTTAAGAACCGACTTATTTATGAGCTGCCAGAGCCAGGGAATTATGGAAGCATTCATGTCCAACAACTTTAAAAATCCTGCTATGTACATAACACAGTCATGTTGCCTTTTACAATAAAAAAAATAAATTGTAAAAAAAAGGCTGAAATAACTCTTTAAGAACCGACTTATTTATGAGCTGCCAGAGCCAGGGAATTATGGAAGCATTCATGTCCAACAACTTTAAAAATCCTGCTATGTACATAACACAGTCATGTTACCTTCTACAATAAAAAAAAATTAAATAGTTTAATTACTTCCCTGGTTACAAAACT
>NW_022709339.1:286-1392 GCF_011630105.1 Anneissia japonica | reverse complement strand
GCACACGGTTCCGGAGACGAAGGCGTCGACGAATCGACGTTCGAATCCGTTGACGCGCACCAGCTATAGGGGACAGACCCATCTGTACGCCGTGGAAACCATGCGCATCAACCCCGTCGGAGTGAGTTCGGGGTCGGCCAGCTGCGCGTGAACGCGCCTCTCGTAATTGTCGTCCATGCGAGATTGCTTGGCGTTCGCATTTTCCGTCGGCGCCTTCCTCTTCTTCTCTCGGGATCTCGCCGATCGTTCGTCGGCTGTCGAGGTAGAAGTGCTGGCGAGACCGGGAACTCTAGTTGCCATTACAGTTTGTTTTATTTTTTTTAAACAACACCGACGAGTTTGCGGCTCGTCCTTGTCAATAATGACAACCTGCGTTCTGCCGGGCAACCCAAGATGTCTTGGCGCTCGTCGGCTAGCAAACGCATCCGCCTCACGTGGTACGTGGTACGTGGAACCGGAAACAGTTAGAAGATCGTCCAAGAAAACGGAACCTGATTCGGTTGTTCCGGCGCCACGCGCAATATCGGAGGACAACGAGGTTGTCGTCGCCGCCTCCGCAGCAGCAGCTGCTGCAGCAGCATCTTCGCGCAGGCACACGAATGACAATTTGACAAAAAGAAAGAAACAGAGACGAAAAGTTAAAGTTTTTAACGATTTAATTGTTTCATCCGAAACCTGCACACCTTCTCGCCCATCATCCGTTGCAGCAGACTCGAACATTCCGTCAGACGGGATGTGCTCACCTCGTATATCCGAGGCAGCAGCCGATCTCCGGGAAGTGGTCTCAGCCGATGGAACCTAGGCAGTAGCACGACGGAGTTCTCAAAACGAACGCCGTACACGGTTCTCTTGAGCAGGTACAAAGTGCTTTCGTCCGAGTTCGATAGCAAGAAATGCTTCTTCGATTCAGTCTGTTCGGAATAGCAGAGCAGAAGCGTCATCAGGTCGCACACGAACTGCTTGACGTCATCCAGAAATGATTCGTCGATCGCAGCACCCTCGTCCGGTAACCTTTCGGAAGAGACGTGCACCAGAAACGATTCCCTCAGAGCTTGCATCAACTTGGTCTCCCTCTCCAACTTTCTCACGACGATGTCCCGTCCTCT
>NW_022709339.1:0-266 GCF_011630105.1 Anneissia japonica | reverse complement strand
GGTTGTACTCACGTCGCTTCTCTCGGTTCGTGAGATTTCTCAACACCCTGTCAACCGCGTCCGCGAAACGTGCCATGGCGCCGTCCCTACTCCGCGTCCTGGAAGCGTCTCGTCTCTGTCCCACGAACAGCAGCAGGTCGCTTCCCACAACCTCCGGTTCGTAATCGTTCAGGTAGAACTCCTTGCCGGTAAACAAACATTTTCTGACGTTGTGGTCAAGATGTTGGATCGCGCAAAGTCGTTCGTCGGCCGCGCAGACGTGGACC
>NW_022709338.1:0-1265 GCF_011630105.1 Anneissia japonica | reverse complement strand
GACGATATCCCTGATGCAACCACAGATAATTTGTATATGTCTTACATAAAAAAAATAAATTAATTAAAAAAAAAATGAAAAAAAAAACAGTGATGTTTGGTGGTTATTAGATTGATAATAAATAAAAATAATAAAATATTTCACTGATTGATTAATTGGTTGATTGATTGATTCGTTGGTTGGTTAATTGGTTGATCAATTGATTGATTGACTAATGAACTGATTGACAGACTACCGATCGTCTGGCTGATATTACTAACTGCTGATTGACTGATTGATTGATTGATTGGCTGACTAACTGATGGACGGACTACTTATGTAAATTAATGGATTTTAAATTAATGTACCGGATGATAACATTCAAGTGTTTTTGTTTTGTTTTTTATTTATTATTTCAGACTGTCATACTAAATGCTTTGGTTAGTTGCAGTTCAATGTGTGGTTTATGTGTACATATTGAGAGGAAATTAATCAGCGGCGTTGTTGGCGACGACAGGACCCAGTGTAATATAATTGCCAGACCACTTTGATGTGAAGCGTCAACAGAGTGTCATGGTCCGAGATATGGGTGAAAACAAACCCACAAACCTCGTTTGGTTCATGGGCAGAATGCTATTGGGTTTAGGAGGCGAATCCCATGAATGCTTAGAAGCTTTAGTATTTCACAAGCGGCATTTGAATGTATCTAAAAGAAAATTCTTAGCTATTGATTAAAAAAAAAATCTTATGATCTAAAGTGCTTCCTTATGGTTTCCCCATTTCTCCTTAGGATTGCGCTTAAGCAGTAGAACATCCAAAATACAAGTGGCATTAAAGTAATTGTGGTCTGAAGGGGACCCTTATCTAAATAATTGCACACATGGTTATTGATTTTGGTTGCTGCCGGACATGGGCGTGGTGCCCGTTTTACCACTGGATCTGCAAATGCTTTACTAATAAAAGTCTTAATTTTGTCAATCTTTTTCTTATAAAGGACATTTGAATTATTAAAATTGTAAGTCTTATTATTAATCGTTTAGCGCCCCTATTAACTCTAGACAACATGTGTGTAATTGGAAAGTGTTGCAAATATTGTTAAACAAATTCCAGTAAACAGTGCAAAACTTTTAATCAGTACACATATAATGATGATATTCTGTTTTCTTTTCCAGAATGTAGAAGCAGGTGTGATGGTTAGTTGCAGTAATTGCTTTTTGAATATTAAGGAATTTTAAATATTATTTTTAGCCCTTATTTTGCATTGATAAAAAAGTGTGATCAAAGAT
>NW_022709337.1:0-823 GCF_011630105.1 Anneissia japonica | reverse complement strand
TTCTACCAACAAAGAAAAACAAAAAGAAATGCTCATGCATCTCCTACAAAGTGAGCTGTTCATACTAACATAAGTTCATATTTAATTTATTTGTTTTGTTTCATATCAAATATCAATCATTTTAAAATTAATATTAGTATATTCGCATTTTGTATATTTAGTATGAATTTCTTCAAACACCATTTAAATGTCCATTCATATGTTTATATGTGCATATCTATTTTTGCAATTGTATTTATGTGTATTGTACAGTGTATATTATGTACTGTACTTACATTTAAACACAGTAAATAAGATTCCCAATGTTAGCTGTATTTAATTACAGTATTTTGATTAGCAATCCAGGCAGCTATTGGTGGTACTTTCTAATATTTTACAGCATTTGTTTTATGCTCGATTCAGACAAAATGATAGCGCTATCACTCAGTGTATCATTGAATATAATACTGTAAAACATTTATTCAATGTTGAAAATAAAACGACTACTCTAGGCCTATATTTTCTCCGTCTGTTATCACCATAGTAATTTATTGCCCCTCTTTTGGAATAAATAAGTTCTAATTCTATACTTTTGTTTGCAAATTTGCTTTTATTATGGTTACATAATCACAAGACTGGGTTTGATGAAATAAATGTTCCACCATTGCTACGAATGATTCTATGAGAAAAGAAATGCAAAATCACAATTGAAGCAATGAAAAATTTGTATGAATGGATAGGTTAAAGACCTCTTCAGTAAATGACAGCATTTGCAGGCAGCTGGCCTCAATAATTATATTTAACAAGTTTCATGAAGGAATTCAATGTGTAATTCAGAAATATA
>NW_022709336.1:0-589 GCF_011630105.1 Anneissia japonica | reverse complement strand
GAAAAACCAATTGTGCCACATTAATATGCTTAAATTGTATAACGAAAGAAATGATGAAATTAAACATCTATGTGCTGCTACTACAGCATTAACTGATTTTTCTACCACAAAGGTAGATAATGATTTAAATGAGCGAGAGAATGGTGATATACATGATTTGAGTACTGATGGTTGTTTGAGACTTCAGAACTCTGATGTCCTTGCTAATTTGGATACAAAGTTTGTTCACTTGACAGATGATGCTGAAAAATCAGAACTGGAATGTTTGGTGATGAAATATGAACATTTGTTTCCTGATGTGCCTGGACAAATTGATGCGGTTTTTCATGATGTGGATGTTGGTGACGCAAAACCTGTGAAACAACACCCATACCGACTCAATCAATCAAAGGCGAACTATCTTAAAAAGGAGATTGAGTATATGCTGCAGAACAATATTATAGAACCTAGTTCTAGTGAGTGGAGCTCACCTTGTGTGTTGTTCCAAAACCAGATGGCTCTTATAGACTTTGCACAGATTTCTAGAAAGTGAATGCGGTTACAAAGGCGGATTCCTATCCACTGCCACGGATCGATGACTGTCTGGATA
>NW_022709335.1:0-955 GCF_011630105.1 Anneissia japonica | reverse complement strand
TGGCGGAAAACACCGTTCCCATTTCGTCCACCAGCTGAATCGGACCTTCCTCGGGATGGACGCACGGGAAAGCCATCGGCATCATCAACTTGTCGTTCTCGGCCTTCATTACAACGTCCGTGTAGGTGACTCCTTGCCGTCCGCTGGAATGGCAGGTTTCGAGAAACTGGTCGGCCACGAACGGCGTGCACCATTTGGCGAAAGGACCATCCGGCCCGTCGAAGAACATGATCGTCGGAACGTCTCTGGAATCGATGTTTGCGATGAACGTCACAGCCTCTGCAAGGGGTGCCTCTCCTCCTCCGCACGTCTTCAGCAAACCTGACATGCCAGTTCTTATCTCCAACAGTTTCTTAGGTTCGAATTTCTCCATCTTTATCGAAATACTTGATTTAACTTCGTCGCAAAGTGAAGAGTTTTGTGTTTGGAAGACTGTTTTATACAGCGTCGGGTGCACCCCATGACGTCAAGGTGCGTATTATGGTAATCATCGTTTCTCAGACCGATGTCGTCATTGGCCTATCATATGTTTTCAACAGACCAATCACGTCATGCGTTCTTACGTTTGCCTCCGATCTGTAACGATGACGTCAAGGGTTTCGGAGATGGTATGATGACGTCATGGTCTCTCGATCGAAGCATATAAAAGAGATCGTCACGACGTGTACCTAAAACAGTACGTACATCTGAATCTATCCGAAGCAACGTCAAAAGTTAATCGCTCCGAGGCAACAGAAACAGGCAGTAGATCAAGACGATACAGGAGCCACCGTCCACAAAGCTACGATGGATCCTAGCCATTTAACTTGTCCTTACGACGTTAGCCACACAGTAAAAAGGACGAAGTATATTCAACATCTGATTAAATGCAGAAGAAACTACAACGGTCATGCCTTAAGAAGATGCCGATTTTGCAAAACGGAAATGCAACCGAAGTACTTGGATCGTCACGAAG
>NW_022709334.1:0-3817 GCF_011630105.1 Anneissia japonica | reverse complement strand
CAGCCAAAGGCCAGTGAAAGTTGAGACGGCAGCCGTGTTTTTATCGATGTTTGCCATCCTTATGTATGCCATCGTAAAGGAATTGCGTTTTAATTTAAATCTCCGAACTTCTGAAGCTGACATATCCTATGAATGTAGGCTTGTAATGCAGGCTAAAATTTAAAAACGGGTGGGACTCATTCAAAAATTCGAGGGGGTTCGCTAGAAAACAGGGGGGTTCGCTAGAAAAGGGGGGTTCGCCCGAACCATAAAAACCCCCCCTGGCTACGGGCCTGGAATCGTAATTGCTGCATAATTGCATTGATAATATATTAAGATTTGGTCAAAGCCTAGTTTTCGACAAAATCTGCATGGCAGTCGGCTTTTATTTTGTACATTATGCTCGCACCTTGGTTGTAGCTGAGATGAGCACATTTTGGAAATATGGCACCTCTGGCATGCAGTGGCAGCGCTACGGTTAGCT
Organism: Anneissia japonica; assembly: GCF_011630105.1. NCBI lineage: Eukaryota > Metazoa > Echinodermata > Crinoidea > Comatulida > Comatulidae > Anneissia > Anneissia japonica. The sequence continues at coordinate 3,354 of NW_022709334.1, read as the reverse complement.
AGGCAGGGCTACGGATCAATGTTTTGAAAGTTACGGCCCGCCCAAATATGGCAAAATTGTGGCCACCGACATTTAAACCTTAATATCTCAGCAGTGGGTTGACCGATATTCATAAAATTGGTATTTATAAAAAGGGAATTAACTAAGGAATCTAAATCTGCCATTATTTTGAAAAATTGACCTTATATAATGTCAATGACCTTTTTACCTTCTTTTTGACCTCAAATTTGACCTTGTTTTATTTTATGTAAATCGTGGCCCCGGGTGTTAGCTACGACATATAAAAAAATAGGAGATGTAATATTTCTTATAAGCAAGTAATATACAGTCAAATTTTGCTAGTCTAGGATAAACCCCAAAAATTACTTTTTTTGTCAATTTGTGAATTTTTTAATAGTACTTATATATTACTTTTGGGTGATTTGACATGGAATGACCCTGTGGCCAATGCGGTTCTGACAGCCCTGCTATCAAAGTGAGTGTGAGGACATTAAACCACGTTGACCTAGGTACTGTATAATGTACATGCAGGTCTAACCACCATGCAGTTTCTGTCATCAACTGACTAATATACTTATGCATAGTGGAGCCACGGGCAAGCGTGAAAAGCTTACTATAGGTTGAGCTTATACTGTAGGTGACCTACAATATGTATTAAATAGAGTAGAGGCAGAAGTGTTTCTTTATGAATCACCACCACAGGACTGTACTACCTGAACCACAGCACTTAAGAATCATATCAATCTATGATGGAGTTATTGGATCAGTCGTTCCACAGTCGCTGTAGAAACAAACAGATCAAGATATGCTTTTGCTGCAAACGCCGTTCATATTAATATTAATTTTCATCATCAGCAATAATATTGATTGGTGGCAATATGATGATGGCAGTAATAATAATAATAATAATAATAAACATTTTAATACTCTGCCCACCAAACATGGAGATCTCCATGTTCAAGTTTTGTTACGGAATCCGATTGATGGGGTAATTACCGACATGTACTAACAATTTGAACACTATATTCAGTGTGGACCATAAGTAATTCACTATTTGTTTGTTTACATTGGGCGTAGCGGTTTTGATGTACTTTCACAAAATCGCGATTATCTCAGCTTTGTTGTGCGAAATTGCGTAAATCTCCAAAAGTGAGTCATTCTTATTTTACTGTTACGGGTCACAAATTGTGATTAAAAAAGTGTTTGGTATCATTGTAATTCTAAGATTGAAGTTCTTGTAATATTCATTAAATGTCAATCTGATCACGTACGCACTCTCAACGAGCTTTGGAAAAAGTGCTAAAATTCGCTAAAAATTCTTCCTGTGGCTGATACTCTTTCTTCAAACCCCAAGCGGTCAGAGTGTTAAGAAGCTTTTTTTTTATCATTGTTAATACAGTTTGTAATAATTTTAAATATTTTTATTATACAGGGGTCTTAACTGTCTACTATGAAATGTTTTATCATGTATCTTTTTTTTATGTTATATATTTCGTGAATGTGTGCAAATGCAATTGATTAACACTGACAGTTTACATATAATTTTAATTTACTACTGTACTATCTTCAAGAAGAATTTCTGTTATTTTAAGATGGACAAATAAAGCAATTAAATATTCTGTATGATGTCATGGATTGATCCTGTCTTTCATTAAATCTGCATTAAAAAAAATCCTACAGTATGAATGAGTGGATGTGTTGATTTGCAAAGGTCCACAAGCACTCAGTGGATGAATACAGTACATGTAGGGATTTGCTGTGGGGGTACTTTATAACAAAGTAGAGATCCCCCCCCCCCCCGGTGACTCATATGCCACTGCCAAAGAAATAAGAGGCATGTCGTGGCAAAATGGTTAAGTTGTCGCACAGGCCAGTATTGAGTAAATGAGCTATCAAATATGGGAGCTCAAAAAATTGCCTAAAAATCCAAATTTGTTTTTCATTATAGATCAACAGTTTAATGTCTTATTAATCATGTACCAAAGTATTAGTTCTGGAAGTGGTCAACAAATTGTTTATTTAATGTTATTTTGATAGCTCATTCTATTAAACAATGTATACACAAATAAATTTGAAAGGCAATTACTCAAAATCATCTTTATCTTGACTCTAAGAGTACTGTACTTTCACTTTCCAATAACTTAGGCTTGAAATGTCCAATTTCAATGAATGACCCCTCATTTTAAAGATCACATACTCAGGTATATGAAAATACCAATAACTTGAATTTCAATTTTTGCTACAACTTAGCCATTTTGCCACAACCTGCCTCATATTTCAGGCCATTTAGATAAGCTTTACTAAGAGGTTTAGAGTGATGCTTAAAAACAAATGTTGTTCTTTATTTGGTTTTGAGTTGTGGCCGATCGGCTTGCCATGTCATGTTTTATATCACTGTAGTATAAAAAAATGTTCACTTGGATGGAAGCATGTGAAGCATACACAATATTTTTTTCGCCAGAACAGAAACTGGTGTTATATTGACTTTTTTATGATTGACTATAAAGAAAGTGAATTGAAATACTGTTAATTACATTGTAATTGACAGTCTATAAAAAAAAAAGATTTATAGTTTTAGGAATTACAAATATGACAAATAAATGTGAAAAAAAGAATGAAATTGTGGTGGTTATGGAACATGCCAGAAATTTGCTTTGATGCGGTGTGTATAATATTTGTTTTATTCGGGGTAAATGAGTGTTAACCATACATTTGTGCGCAGTGAATCACTTAAAGATTCAATAAAAATCATACGCAATGATTACACATATATTATCATCAGCAAATGTTGTCCTGAATCAATTCCTAAAACATTTCCCAGACTACCAAATTCTATTTGACAAAAAAGTTTTGTATACCCATATTTAGTCACGAAGTACCTATATATGGTCATGATGTGATGTCATCATGGCCATATTTAGGCATGTCACATGTTTTTTTGTTGTCAAAAAAATGTTGATAGTCTGGAAAAGGTTTAAGACTGTTACTTAATATGTACTGAAGGATATCATGGATTAGCGGCAGGAACTCGTTTTGTCTGTATTTCCTTCTGTTTTTGTCCATGTTTAGAAGTCATGCAGTACTGTACTTATTATGTATTCGCAATGATTCATGAATAATTAGGTGGGTTAGCCAGAGAGCTACTGCATTGGTGGATTCAGGGGGAGAGCTCCCCTCCCCACTCCCCACTCCCAAAATAATTTTTTTTTAACAGGAGGAAAAAGAAAGTTATATACTCAAATTTTTTTAATTCTGAGAGTGCCATTTCCAACCATAATCATAAATTTTTCTCCTCAGCTGAGGTGGTGAAGACACTTCATCTGTGGAAGCCCTCCTCAGCCCCCTCTATTTCAA
>NW_022709333.1:1787-2127 GCF_011630105.1 Anneissia japonica | reverse complement strand
AAATACTTATCGAGCTTCTGGGACTGATAAGACGTTCGGAACTCCAACGCCATGTTTTGGACTTTTGAGGGAGCACGGAAGGACTCGGTGAAAAGATAATTTCACCCTATAGGTATGTAATTCTCTTTTTTTGTAATCGTTTATCTTTAGAGCAAAAATATATTTTTTTCTCGCCAATGATTGCCGAGCTGATTTAATATTGTTTTTTCCCTCATAGGGCCATGATACTTGATTTTGCTTCTAGAATCAACGAAGAAGAGTTGAAATCGCTGAAACCGAGATTGAAATCAACCATACCCGCAAGAACTGTTGGACGAATAAAGGAAGCCATAAGATTGAT
>NW_022709333.1:0-1705 GCF_011630105.1 Anneissia japonica | reverse complement strand
ACGATCTCGTTTTAAAATTAAATGATTATAATGCAGGAAAATACGATTAGTTCAACGCGATAACTGTAATCATAATCCGTGTATTTTCGAATATCTTTTCAACGAAATAAAGTTTTTGCTAGAAAAAAAAGCAAATTAGACTATTGGTTGTTGTTCTTGTTAGCCTGATAGTGTTTGACTTATGTAACGACTGACGAATGAGGAAGGGTTTGAAACAGGACTTTTAATTAAACAAGGACAACAATAGAAAATTAAATACGCACACACGCAAAACATCTATTATAATCTGTTTTATGTTTATAAAAGCTTACTTCGGCCTTCCCATGAGCTCGTGACATCAAGTGTCTAAGAACCGATGACGTACGCTCACCGTACAACGAAAACGAAATAAAAGTCGAGTTAAAGTGATTCCATCACACTCGTAGAGCTAACGACATGAACGATAAACTTGGCCGGACGACGACTGCGACAAAGGGCACCGACGATGTATGTGTCGGCGGAGCCTCCTCCGAATCGGACCGGCTGCGAAAGAAAGAAGAGGAAATCGTTTCCCTGAAAACCGTCGTGCAGAGCATCGACGTGCTGAAGCTTTTGCTGAACGACTACGGAGGTTCGATCGATTCGTTGAAACTGGAACTCAAGAAGAAGAACTTAAGCATCGAGCACTTGCAATTCAGACTGCACACAAACAAACTCGATTCGTCGGTCGATCTCAAAGAGCACGAAGTGTTCGTGCCCGGACACGACAAAGAGGTTCTCGACCAACTGCTGAGGGACAACGTGCGATTGCGAACCGTCCTGAACTCGAATTACAGTTCCGAGGAAGTGGTGGAAGCGAAGAAGACGATCGCAGCTCTCAGGGAAAGGATTGCACAACTTTCGTTCGAGGTCCGCACGAAAGATAAGGAGCTGACCGAGTACCTGAGCGCTACAAATTCTTCCGACTCGGAAAAAGACGTCGCGATTAGAAAACTGACGTCGGAGCTGAAGGAGTTCTACGGACAGCGCAGTTACGCCGACGACGTCCATCGAACTCTCTGCCGCGAGATCGAACGGATGAGATCGAAGATCGACGATCTGGTAACGTGCAAGATCGACGTGGCTCGGGAGCCGAGGAATTACGATCGAGGAGAGCAACATCTGTCTCTTATACACATCTAGATGTGTATAAGAGACAGATGCAAGGTATTGGAGGAACAAGTGTCTAGCTTGGCCAGGGAAAACGCCGAACTTTCGAAACAGCTGAAGGAAGTCATAAGCATGAACACCAGATGGCAACGGTACTCGGATCAACGCGAAGCGCACGTCATCAAGCTTACGGGAGAAATCCAGTCGCTTTCTGCGAGGAACTAAATGTTAGAGAGGGATTGCCGCGAACTGCGGGTGGGCCTGGATAAAAAATGCCGAGAGCTTGATGACATGCGTTTCGCAAAAACTAACGAAAGTTCCGTCGTCGGGGAAGTTTCGTACGAGAAGGAAGAGGAGGAGGAAGAGCCGTTGAGATGTCCCAGGTGGATGTCCCAGGTGTTTCATAGCTTACACCGTCACGGAACACGCTTCGTTGATGGAGCACGTCAACGATTGCGGCGGCGGACACGACGAAGATTTCGATGTAGATGTATTTTATTAGTGAAAATTATAATAAATAACACAAGCAAACCAAATTTATCGTTTCAAGTTTCATTTCTTTTATTGCAGTTATTAA
>NW_022709332.1:0-1094 GCF_011630105.1 Anneissia japonica | reverse complement strand
TCTTCCCATTCGATGGAGTTGCCAACACATTGTTTTCCATCCGGACATTTCCGCGTATGTGATCGAAAACCGCCATTACATTTTGCCGAACATTCCGTCCACTCTTCCCAATCTCCCCAGGTGCCTAAAAGATACCAGATTAAAAGAATTAATTAAGAAATGAATAAAGCAAAAAACGAAACTTTTTAATAAAAATTGTTAGTGCTCACAGAAATCCTAATTCTAAAAAAATTACTTCAAATATAACTACTAATTTACTCTATGATGTTCAACCGCAATTATATCTAATTCAAAAGGCATTTGAAAGATATGAAAAAAAACACATACAACGCTACACAATTAGGAAGTTTTTGCCATTTTGTGGTAAAAGTGTGTTTTCATCACTTAAGGTTGTAATCACTTATCATTAAAGAAACGCAAGAATATAATTGCTGTAGTGGTAAATCTAAAGTCACAATAACTCTCTAATTTAAATGAAGCAAACTCAAATTTCAAATTTCTCAATTCAGAAGCCCTCAAATGTATTTTAGCAAAATTGATTCAATGATTAACGGTAATAGCAATCTAGGCACTTTGATGTGTTCTTCTGCTTAGTAACCAAATTTATTAAACATGACAGTCACAAGCTACCATGTTTCCAGAAAGTTATTAATTACATATTAGTAAAAATTACTTAAAATTTAAATTAACTATATGTCATACAACTGGATTATATTAGGATTCAAAGTAAACTTATAGATTTCACATTATCTATTTATTGATATTTTATATCACATTATATGAAAAACACAATGACTGGACTCTCTGACAAGGGAAAGAAAGTTAAACTTCTATCTAAATCACATCCTTCTACAACATGGCATGCACATACAAGCATAGCAGCATAAACTACTAAGCATACAGATCAGTTAAAGAAAACCTATTATATTAAACATTACAAGATATACTGCCTTGGGCTGACCCTAAGAAATACCACCCCCCCCCCCACACCCAAAAAAAAAAATATTCGGATTGCTTACAAGGTACTGAACATTAACAAATGTTTGTAACTTCCAATTTATATGTAGAATAAAAAATATCTTTGCTAAATAACA
>NW_022709331.1:0-1026 GCF_011630105.1 Anneissia japonica | reverse complement strand
AGGTGGATTAATAACTGCTTAATGTTAGCCTAAACTATTCAGGTTCTTTGGAGTACTTCTGATGTTTAATAATGTTTTCATGCTTATTAGTAATGGAGAAAGTAGTGAGCAAGGGGAAGAGCAGGAGGGAGAGGAGGAGGAAGAGTAGGAGGGAGAGGAGCTTTACCTGTAAGTATAATAATCATTCACCTTTAATGGTGAATTAATTATATGGTGTAATATTTCCCTTTTCACTTAGTTTATTTGTGCAACACTAACATCAAAAAGCCTACAATTCAGGTTCTTTACAGTACTTTAACGTAATGATGTCCAAAACAATTATCAGTGTCTAGTTTTGGTGTAATAATGTTCTGATGCTTATTAGTAATAGAAAAAGTAGTGAGCAAGGGGAAGAGGAGGAAGAAGAGTTTTTTTAAAATAATAATCATTCAAATTTAGTGGTAGATTTTAGGGTGTAATTTTTCCCTTCTCACTCAGTTTGTCTGGACAACACCAACATCAGCTTTAATTTCTTAAAAATGATACATTTAGTCCAAAATTGGCTTTGGTTGACTTTTCTGTCATGGTGAGATGCCTTTTGGAAATTGGAGTAGTTTTCCTATTTTTTTAAAGTCTCAGCAGAGGTACTAGGCCACCATGCATTATTTTTGTTGATCTTGTGTTTGTACATTGGAAAAGAAGGTAAAATACCCCAAATTTCAATGAAGAAAACGGTGGAGTAGTGCCAAAGTCCGAGCCAGCGAGTCATGCGAGCCAATGCGCGAGTCATGCGAGCCAGCGAGCCATGCGAGCCATACATTTAAATTTTTTTTTTCATTTTTTCCAGTTTTGCAAACACGTAGGCCTAGCCTATATTTTCTGGCCTAGTAGATGCAAATGAATAACACTCCGGGGAGCTTTGCCTGTGTAGTCAAGTCATCGCAGTACTGTACATACACTTTTGGACTTTACTTTTTCGAATCGTCGATCCGAAAGTATGCAGCACTGATAGATGTTGTTCAAATACAGATATACAGATACATACAT
>NW_022709330.1:0-527 GCF_011630105.1 Anneissia japonica | reverse complement strand
TTTGAAGGGGTAATTCTCTCGCTAATCTGCCATTATAGGCATGGTTTATACGTGTAAAGATAAGAAAATAATGTATTTTGTGAAAAAAAATAAAGGAATGATTATTTATAGAATTTTTGTGTGGTCTTTATTGATTTGTGGTCTATTGAAATTATTTCCAAGGAGTCAATTTAACCCCAAAAATTGAGTTAAATTTAACTCCAAAAGTGGAGTTAATAAAAAAGGTACAGAACGACTCCTTTTCTGGAGTAATATTTACTCTTGTATTTTTACTCCCCAAAGGGAGTAATATTAACTCCAAAAAGGGGATGGGAATCATCCTCTTTTTAGAGTTAATGTTACTCCCTTTGGGGAGTAAAAATATGAGAGTAAATATTACTCCAGAAAAGGAGTCGTTCTGTACCTTTTTTATTAACTCCACTTTTGGAGTTAAATTGACTCCTTGAAATTAACAGTGTGACAGCTCCCGAAGACGTTGAATAATCACCATGAAATTTGATAATACTTTCGCTTACACAGGAGAATAT
>NW_022709329.1:0-1162 GCF_011630105.1 Anneissia japonica | reverse complement strand
TTGTTTAAGTATGAATTACTATGTCCATGTTAAATTAATCTTTCTATTAAAATTGTTTATTTAAAATAATATGGTAATAGGCATAGCCGAGGTCTAGCCTAGACTAGCCTAGGCCTAAACAAATGACTATTATGTGAGTGTATAAAATTATGAAAAATATGAAAAAAACGCAAAATTATGAAAGAACAAGGAAGAAGGAAGAATAGGAAAGAATTTTGGAGCGGCTGAAATATTATCCGAAAATATACAATAGGAGTCAATATGCTATTATTGCATTACGTTTTTGTAAACAATTTTGGGCACAAATCGTCAGAGGTCTCGGTGCCACAGCCTACACTTTCATAATTCGAAATCGAGAGAGTTAAATTTTACTGTTCCCTGGTATCCTATATGCCGAGACTGTTTATAATTAACTACAAATAAAGAACTAATAATTTCAACTGGCAAATTTTCAAATATATCAACTAATAGAGCATTCTGTATAATATTTGTACGTATTCGATTAACTGTTGATTGTAGGTTTTTTTTTTCTTTTTTTTTAAATTATGTTAAATTTATAGATAATATCAGATTATGACCACTCTTTATTGTTTAACTTGCACCATTTTTGCAACAGCACTGTCCAGGTGGATATTGCGCATAAATTGCATCATTATTTAGTGTATTTTTTTTAAATCAAAAAACAATAATTATGCGCCTTGATATTCAGAACTGTGTATAACTCCAGTATTCTTAAAACAAACTTTAGCCGTAGTTCAAGCTAAAACTTAAAAATTACGTCATTTCTTATTCTTAAAACGAACTTCGACTAGCACCACGACTAAATGACACGAACCTCGACTAAAATTATACCTCCGCAGGCCGATTTTTTTAGTCAGCCTTGGGTCAGGCTAAATCGCCGACTTGAAATATTTAACTCACTAAAAACGTGTATTTTGTAAAAGTGAACGATAAAGTGAAACGAATAAAAACGATTGTATTCGCAGGTTTGATATATCTTCGGTGTGTTAAACAAAAGAGACATCAAGTTTAGCTTTTAAAAGGAGAAATTAACATGTTTCACTAGCCGCATGATAGTTCCTGATTTGCACGTAATCCTATGGCGAGCCGAGTTGTCATTTAATCATAAATAGAGATATCTTAGTTTTAAATGGAGATATCT
>NW_022709328.1:0-971 GCF_011630105.1 Anneissia japonica | reverse complement strand
TATTACAGTATTATTATTATTATTATTATTATTATTATTATTATTATTATTATTATTATTATTAAATTGTTCTATCCTCAAACGTACACTATCAAATGATCATCATATATAACATCATTATCATAATTATTAATACATCGATAAGCCTAATGGCGTGATGTAGCTTACACCTACTTACTATTGGCCTTAACTTCGGAGCTGAGATCAGCATCACATTCAAATATTCCAAACTTCGAAAGGAAAGCCAGCAATAGATTTTGAATGTTAGTCGTTAGCATAACGATCTTCATACTTATGAATTTTGACTTGACAAGGTACCCTCTCAAGGGGACGAGTGACGCTTTGTAGAGTATAGAAAGCGAGTAAACAGCGACTAGCGTTGAGAGAAGGCTAAAAGTGTTGAGGTACACAAATGCAGAGTCTTTAGATATCTAGAAGATGAAATGAAATTGTTATTCATAAGCTGAAACAATCCTTATAGAAAATAGTCACAAATATAATGTAAATCGTACAAAGGCCTATTGTTGTTACTTTACAAACTCATAGTATAGTTTCTGAATCGCCCCAAATGGAACGAAATGAGTAATTGATTGATTGATTAAAGAGTTGTTAATTTGTTTTTTGAAAACTTGTTTATTTATTTCTATATTTATTTATTTGTTTAATTTTGTTTTGGTCTGTATATCAAACCCTGATCACTATTCATCGCTTTGATCACTGCTTAGACTAGAGTAATTAAGTGGTAGTTACATATGTGATAATTGGCCCTTACTCTAAGCCTATCACAATTATATTGTTTATTTGTATAATTGATCTCTTGTACCAGCCACATTTTGTTTTGTAAGCTGAAGAAGACCAGAGGACTGGTCGAAAATTTCTTTTGAAATAAACAAGTGTTTTACAGTCCACATGATTCGTTGCTTCAATTCCTTGTTTCAACGTCTTTTATATCAAGAACACACGTGGATTTA
>NW_022709327.1:0-780 GCF_011630105.1 Anneissia japonica | reverse complement strand
GTGAGTATTTTACCATTACACAATCTTTAATTTATGCCAAGCGAGTTCGAATATATTATTCCAAGGTAGCAGAATGTGAGTTTATCTCATTTTGATAGCTTTTCTTGAGTAGGTGAAATTTAAAAAGGAAGGGTGTAACATATTTTACTTTTAGAGGGTTGGTCCAGTGGCTTTTTCACCATTTCTCCAGGCGAGTTTTAGACCTAATTAGTCAAGTCCGATATTAATACTACTGTATTAATTATTTTAAAATGTTTAAACTTCTAAAAACCGACATAAGGCCTAAACTTTTATTTTAAAATACCTTATTCAATACACTCAGCACTACGGGTATTTGCTGATTCTGACTTGCCACTCCGTACTTAGTGCCAAAGCTACCATGGTTGATGTCCTGAAGTGATGTATTTCACAGTCTTACCGGACTGTTTATTATTTTCGGCCTGTGAACTTTACATACCTGATTTGGCCTTTTATTTCAAATCAATCATATACTTTTTTACTAACTGTTTTAGACTGGCAGGCATGTAGGTCATGTAGCAGGATATCACATGATCAACATGGTGTGTATGTGTTAATAATAGTGATTTAATTGGATGTTAGCACAGTTAACAAAAAATAATATCAATATTAATAATTTATGTCATCTAATGGAATATCCATGGTTTCAGTCAAAAGATGGGGAAATAAATAAATTAAATACAGTAAGTACAATATTTTTAAATGGCTGTAAATAGAATATTCTAATATTAATTTATCTTCCTACTCATTTTACGATTTTTC
>NW_022709326.1:0-552 GCF_011630105.1 Anneissia japonica | reverse complement strand
GAGTACAGCGCATGTTATTTATAGAATGACCAGGGGAGTTGAAGTGGTCGGCTACTGGGAAACCCTTACTATGATTGCGGATGGATTGTTTGTGGCTGTTGAATCTGAGTCTGAATTTGGTGCCAGTCTCACCAATGTACGATCCTTTGTCGCAAATGTCGCAAGTGATGAGAAATACCACGTTAGATGCATCGCAGGTTAATGGAGGGGGTGTATAGGGAGGTTAGAATGGGGGAGTTTGATGAGAGGATTAGTATTAAGGCATTTGCAGATGAGGCATCGGGATTTATTGCACTTAATATTGCCAGGGGACAGTGGTAGGGAGGTTATGCGTGACAAAGTCAAAAGAGATTTAAGATTCGGGGGCTGTCGATTGGCGAGTAGAGGAGGACTGTCAAATAAGTGTTCGATGGACTTGTCGACTTTAAGTTGGGTGTAGTCATCACAGATGTTTTTGGATAATGGGTGAGGTTAGTATGGAAGTCCATGACCAGTGGGATGTGTTCGGAGTCAGATTTAGTGGTCGGAGAGAGAAGATCCTGTCGGGAACAA
>NW_022709325.1:0-960 GCF_011630105.1 Anneissia japonica | reverse complement strand
GACCACCAATGGCCCAGTCGACTGAAAAGAGAGGGACGACACAGACGGAACCCCCAACATCATCCACATTGCCATGGCCCTTAACTAGGGAGCCAAGGGTAGTTGGCGAGGAAGCGTTTTCTCAGAGATTTGGCAGCGATTTTCGAAAACCGATAATTACTCCAGATAGGTACGAGGGGAAGACGCCAAGGAGGGACTACGCCACGCCATGGAGGGACTACGCCCAACATTTTGAAGCATGTAAAGCAGCGAATGCATGGTCTGACAAGCAGGCAGGAGCATTCTTGAAGGCAAGCCTGAAGGGGCAGGCACTGAAAGTTCTTGGGGCTAGCCAAGGAATGGAAAGCACTTACACAGAATTACTTGATGCTTTGGAGCAACGATTTGGACCCGGACGGAAAGCAGAAAACCACCTAATTTCATTATGATTAAGGAGGCAAGGACCAAAGGAGAGCCTTCCAGAGCTAGGACAAGCTGTTCGAGAGTTGGCATACCTGGCATATCCCGAATTTGACGAGGCCGGAGTGGAACGCTTAGCGAAGGGGCACTATATGGAGGCTGTAGGAAGACCGGAAATAAGAGAAGGGATCTTCCGAGCGACACCTTCCACTCTAGACTAAGCCATACGTGCAGCGTTATCCACAGAGAGTTTCTTAAAATTGGAGGATGAAAGGCCCCCTAGACAGCCTATGAAGTATGTTGGACCGCTTATACCGGAGGAAGATTCAGGGCAGGTGGCGTTTGAGAAAAAAATAGCAGATTGGATAAGACGTATAGAGGGAAACCTGCGTTCAAAACAGGCGACGTCAGTACCCAAAACCCCAGCTGGGCAGGACGGGAAAATGTGGCAACAGAGGAGAAGACTGGTGTGTTATAATTGCAGACATCAGGGACGCATTGCTCGACGCTGCCCGAAAAATTACACACGTCAATCGGGAAACGACGTGCAGCCGACTCCAG
>NW_022709324.1:0-584 GCF_011630105.1 Anneissia japonica | reverse complement strand
ACACTAAGAAGTAATCTAACTCATATCTGTGTAGAAAATTGCTGGTAGAGAGGTAGGCCTAGGTGTCATCATAAGGCCAAGGTTACTGCATAATAATATATAACCATCTATGTTGAAATATTGGAGAAAAAACCTTAAATTAAATTAGGCCAAATAAAAAAATACTTGTTTAGCATCACCTCTTTAAAATTAAATACTTATGTTGGGAGGTGATTTCATTTTTTAAAATTAATATATAGTATCAATAATCCTTGTTAAATCAGATGCTACCTTAGCAGTGCCATGCCTAGGCCATGCCTTACATACCCACTCAGTAGCGGATCCAGAAATTTGAAATAGAGGGGGCCAGGGAGGGACCAATCCACAGGTTGTGGGTCTGTACACATCAGCCCCACCGCGGTTTTGGCTGAGGCGAGAAAATTTATGATTATTGCACCTCTAGATGATTGGAAATGGCACTCTCAAAATATATTTAAATATATTTCATTATTATTATTATTATTATTATTATTATTATTATTATTATTATAGGTTCACGGCCGGCTCGCTCCTATGGTTCTGGTGGTGGAACAAGTCTTCTCGGA
>NW_022709323.1:0-657 GCF_011630105.1 Anneissia japonica | reverse complement strand
TATTGAAACACTGTAGCACATCATATACCTACACAGAACTGCTTTAAACATAGCTGAATATAGAGATCAATCCAATCCACTTATAAACATGTGTTAAATATTACAATTATATAATATTATCAATGTAACCAACCAGCATAAACAATTTAAAAGAAACTAAAAATAATGAAAGTTTTGCTGTATTCATTATCATTTATCAGCAAGTACTGTTATGTTATTTTCTTCTTTTCATATTGCATTGTAAAGTACAATACAATGCAATTCAAAAAGTCAATGCAAATTTTTATAAAGAAAATAAATGTGTTGTTGATAAATGTTCATACAAGGAAAAACCTTAATAATATCTGGTAATATTTCTTAACACAGTGTATGGTATGATGTCATATCAAATAGATAACAACATTCATACAAACAGTATACAGTTCCAATCTGAAAAGACTACAGTACTTTCAGTTGATTCATGTTTCTATCCATGGCCTATAATATGGCCTGAATTGCCACCAGATCCTTATCCCTCATGTAGTGACAAGGCTTCATCCTGATTTGCAGTAGCAGCCTCAAGTAATTCCACCACTCAATGTTTCACATCTTTCTAATTTCTCAATGGTGTGTGCTCTATTAAAAGTACTTAATATATTATTGTCTTTTTACAAAAAA
>NW_022709322.1:0-740 GCF_011630105.1 Anneissia japonica | reverse complement strand
TATATACATACACTACCTCCACATCAATATTTCAGCTACTCCTGTAGTCTTTGTCAACGCTTGACATAAAATGAACATATTGAGAAAGTATCTTGGCAATATACAATTTGAGAAACAATCATCAGGTAATTAAGTCAAAGCAAGTCAGCATACTTCTATAAAGGATTAATGATAATGTACAAATAAACAGTGATAAGGGTTCACCTTATCACTGTTTATTTGTACATTTGTATTTGTTTATTTTATTTTATGTCAAGCGTTGACAAAGACTACAGGAGTAGCCGATCACTATTTTGACGTCTGCAAGGCTCTGGTTTTTCTTTTCAATCATATATCCTACAGTATAATTAGACAAAACACATCATATTTTTAACTCTTGCGCTAATATATTTTTTATAGGTATTTATTTCTTCAATTTGAAATTATGTAGTTTATGTAGACCTATGACATCTCTGTTTATTTATTTTACTGTTTGTTTTTCATTCGCCTTTTTGTTAAATGCCCTCTCTTTGACACACTTCTGTTTATTATCGGTTTATTTTATTTTTATTTATGTTTTTACATCACAAAGATAAAGACACATGCGAACTTATTCCTACTGTAGGGGATACAGTGTCTTTTCCACCTATATTGCTGACATTTTAACATTTAATTTGAAATCTTCATACAGTCTATGTATGTAGTCTATTATTACAGTATTATTTAGTTTATAAAAATGTTCTTGTTATGTATAATATATA
>NW_022709321.1:0-500 GCF_011630105.1 Anneissia japonica | reverse complement strand
TTTTTTTTTTTTTTTTTTAAGGAATTTAGTTGATGGTGGATAATGAATAGCAAACATGGAGGTTGTGTGTTCGATTCTCACGCGATCTTTACGTGTATGATGTAACCATGGCTGTGAATTGTGATTATTACAGCATGCACGCAAAGATCGTACGCGGCGGATACCCTACGCGGTAGATACCCTACGCGGTGCTATTTACACGATCTTTTGTTACATTTTCGCCAGTGACGTCATGGTAAAATCGTATATAATCGCCTATAACTTCATAAAAAAAATAGCCAAAAAACGATTTTAATGTTGGTTCTATTATTAATGGCATATCAAAAATCCACTCTAGAACAAAAAATCATTTTGCTAGTTCTCTTTTAAGTAGTGTTCATCGTGGGTGATGTTTTTAGTCTTTATCATGGCCCTTGGTCCTAGTACGAGTCAGAGCCATATTTATAAAGAATTGCGACCTTTCGCTCCTTGGTTTGCGAAAGTCACGTGGTATACACCGT
>NW_022709320.1:0-511 GCF_011630105.1 Anneissia japonica | reverse complement strand
TTATAGTGTCTTGTACTTGTAGGGTGGCTTTTGACAATAGTTAGGCCATCTATCCTCATCCATGCATTTTAGTCTATTAAAATATGATAGTCTAAACTTGTTCTGAATGGTTTGCCAAACTAGGTCGCCATATACGGATTCCTTTGCTACGTTTCAGGGCTTTTGAGGATTTTTCTGGCCATTTGATATTGTAAATTTTTAAATCCACACCGAAAAAGCGTAATTTATAGTTGGCAATCCGATAGCATTCCATAATAATTTTCCATAAAAAATCCTATTGAAGTTATCTTGTTCATTAATGATGGATTTAATATACGCAATGATTTATTTCCTTATTAAAAATTTCCTTATTTAAATTCTTCATCGAGTTGATGTGTGTCGCTCAATGAACGAGAGATAATTACTCCTAAATATTTATAGCTATTTATTAAAATGAATAAGAAACCCTCGTGGTTTTGTTTTAGAGTAAAATCTAAAAATAAATCTAACAAATTAAAATTTCATTCTCTTC
>NW_022709319.1:0-1374 GCF_011630105.1 Anneissia japonica | reverse complement strand
CTTCCCAATGTATATGGAGTCGCAACCAATTTTGTAAATGGCTCCATGTGTTTTCTTTTCGTATACTGTACTCTCTTTTGGATGCACCAGGTGTTCTCTGAGGTTGTTGTGCGGTTGAAAGTAAACTCAGATTTTATGGTTGTGTAAGGTCCTCCTGATTTTTCTGACAACCCCTGGATGTACGGGACACCGATATTACCCTTCAAGGTCTGCGAAGCATCCTGTCTTCTGTTATCTTTACTGTGACGTTTGTCCTTTTGTTGTCTATTGTCCAGGAATGCTATTGAGTTGTTGTCAGGGTGTTCACATGTGAATTTAATGCTTCCTGTTGGGTCAGTGTGGTCGAGATGCTGGTTCAGTTCCTCAAATTTTCCTTCCGTTTTGGTGGCAAAAATATCATGCATGTACTGTATCTCTTCCACATAATTGATTTTATGACTGTTCAGTCTGTAGAGTTGATTACCCCTTCTAGCCACTCCATGAAAAAAAGAGGTGAGACTGCAAAGCCCATAGTTATCACAAAATTTTGCTGGTAAATCTGTCCCCTGAATGAGAAGTAAATTGTAAAAAAGGACGAATTTGTTTAGCTCCATGATGTCCTCTACGGTTTGACGCGTCCTAGTTCTTAGTTTTTTGTCTATATTGAGCTTTTGTTTTATGATTTCTAGAGATTTATCAATCGGAGTTTTAGTGAGAGGGTGATGACATCATATGAAACCATTGTTTACTAGAGTGCAATAGTGGTGTTCTTGATGATCTCTGTTAAATCTTTGAAATTGTTGACATGATGCATGCTCTTCACATCGGTGCTAGAATGTCTGCCAAGCTGCGGGATGCATTGTAGGCTATGGATCTCGTGTAATCCACTATAGGATGGAGAGTGGTGCCATCTTTGTGGATTTTAGGTGAGCCTTAAATTCTTGGGGTAATTTCTAACATTGGAAATAGGTGGTGTTTCTGGCCCGGAGTGATCTTTTTTCCTTCATTATTCTATTCAGTTTGGCTGTCAACTTTTGTACATAGCTGCACGGGGTTCTTGTTAAGTTTAGTGTATGTGGCCTCATGAGATAACATATCTAGCATTTCCTGGTCATAGTTTAGGGTGTCCATTATAACCATGGCGTTGCCCATATAGTATCAGCTGGAAATATAGTTACGGATGCATCTTTCTTTAACATGTTTAGTGCTAATGATTCTTCCCTAGTGATGTTGTGTTTTTCAGAGGCTTAGACGACTTAAGAATACTCACGATCTTTCCATGAATCTGATCTCTTTCCTCTGCTAGTGCCAATCTGCAAGCTTGTGCTTAGTTTATTATTGATTAAACAGTTCTACAGTAATTATAAGCCAACCAGATGAAACTATTCAAATAAT
>NW_022709318.1:0-596 GCF_011630105.1 Anneissia japonica | reverse complement strand
AATTTGGCCCGTACGCAGGATTTTTATTGGGTGGGTGCGAATTTGTAGAGATTGGACCAAAATTGGAGTGGGGAGTCTGAGGGGGAGGGGATCCTGCTGGGATCGAGAGGGTGGAGCTCAGGCATTTTTGATAATTTTAGATCTTAGTTGATCGATTTCTGAAGAAGTATATACAGTTTTCAGTGGCGGACAACCCTGCTGCTGGGATCGAGGTGGTGGAGCTCAGGCATTTTTGATAATTTGAGGTTACTAAATATTTAATCGATTTCTGAAGATGCATACGGTCTTAGTGGCGGATCTAGGCATTTGATGAGAGGCCAGGGAGGGACTTCATAGATAGAGGAAATACCACTCTCAGTGGCGGATTTAGAATAGATGGGGATGGAGGGAAGGGAAGGATTTTTTAGGATTTTACAGATTGAGAGCAATGCAGTAGCCAGCTATTGGGACAGCCCCTCACATTGACATTGCCATACTAAACAAGTTTTCTCACTGGATACGCAATTTCTACTTGGATTGGAACTACGTCGGATCAAACTACTATTATAGCGATGGCGGTTTGATTGATATTGATGAATATTATTTAACAGATTTAA
>NW_022709317.1:0-700 GCF_011630105.1 Anneissia japonica | reverse complement strand
GGTAATGAGGGAGCATGGGAGGAGCATAGACCTGATTGTTTAATTAATTGATTGAAACTTAATTGAATGAAATGTAATGTACATTTCAACAATGGCTTCTGCCTCGAAAAGACCAAGACAGTGTATTTCCATTGATACGATACTGAGCGTAATAAAAGCCTATGAGAACCACGAGTCCAATTCAGCGATTGGAAAACGTTTTGGACTTTCGAAGTCTACGGTAGCGACCATATGGAAAAACAGAGAGAAAAACAAGTCAAAAATTTGCACTAAGTGCTCAACTCGGCGAGATAAGCACTTTTGTGCAAAAAGTGACAATTTTAAAAAGTTGAGTCAAAATAATAATGGAAACTGGTTTGTTTGGACAGTCACTTGTAGTTCAAGCATAGTAAACAATTTAGACATGGTGATGAACTGCAACCTGTATAGAAACTAATTATAAATAATGGTATTATTATTATATAGATAACATAATATTAGCAATAAATATATAATTGTTGCAGTTTTCACTTAAAGTAATAACTGCTCAATTCCTTGTTAGAATCAATTAGTTGTAAACTAATTCAAAAGTTCATTCATTCGACGGGTGCCGACGGGTGCATGTCGACGGGTGCTGCTAATTTGTATTGTGTCAGACCTCGGATCTAAGTGTGAGTACTTAAAATTAATCTCATCAGGCTTAAGCTTGTTGACATGGATC
>NW_022709316.1:0-3364 GCF_011630105.1 Anneissia japonica | reverse complement strand
GTTAAAGGTCGGAAAAAGAAAAAGAGGAGTAGGACTAGGTATAGACAAGTATGTAAAAAGTGTAACGTTGGAAATATACTGTCTGTCCAGGGATCGGAGCTCTCATCTTTCCAAGAGAAATATCCTCATTTTGGTATTGACCTAAAAAAGAATGTGTTTCCACTCTGCAACTCAAATCATGCCAACAACCACAGTCCAGGATTGATTGGATTATTGACTTGCTAAAAAGAAAATCTTATGATATTACTGACGGGGCGCTTATTCAAATTAGAATGGGCACTTATTAAAACGGGGCGCTTGAGGAAATTTTCACGTTAGGAAGGGCGGTTATTCGAAAGGGCGCTTATTCAAACGGGGCGCTTATTCGCGCGAGTACGGTACTCGATTCTGTGTCCATCATTTCATATTCTAACCCATTCTAAATAGGATGGTTGTTCCCCTACTGTTTGAACTACCACATGAATGAAATATATCTCCATTCAATATCTGTTTTATTGATTTGATCATATCCTCCGTAAAGTGGGTTTACGTCAGCACGTTGGTCTTTTAACCACTTATACAGTTTACATTGTTTTAAGTTGCTTCGTAGGCCTATAGCATTATAGATATACAGTGAATTGTTTTGTTTATACTTTTGTTCATGATGAATGTTAATTAAAGATATATTGGTTCAAATTTAAAAGAAGTATAACAATCTATAATTATCCTGTTTTAGTTAGAACGTCCGAATGACGTGACAAGATGCTCATGTGATCGGTGTCATTGAGTCCCAGCATTATGTGTTTAAATATCATGAGTAGGTCCATGCATTATACTTTCTTATCTGAGATTAATCAGTGGACCTTTCGGTAAAATAATGCATTCTATTCATGGCTGACAGTAGTAGGGAGCTTACGGAACACGACGCGGCCGAAAAAGAGCGAACAAACGAAGCGTGAAGACCACGCCAAAGAACTGGGTTTCACGCTCGATTGCACGCCGCGAGATGGCGTACCATGTGTTTCGCCAGTTTCCCCTAGTGTAGTGTAGCATGATTAAAATTGAACATTTTATTTGTCTTGGCTAGTGCTAAACTGACACATAGGTTATAGGTTTTGACCATTAACATACCGAGTGTTCATTTTTTTTTTTGGTGACGTCTTCTTTTTTTTTTTCTTATTCGTGATTTCTGTACAGTGTAAGACTTTTTTTTAATCACTTTCTTCCTTTCCTGTTTCCTTATTTCCAATGTTGTCGTTATCATCCGAGTCTGTTTGTAGCTCATACTCGCTCGTAAGTGTTTCTCTTGTTCTTTTCTGACTCCCCCTACTTGTTAAGCGCGAAAGATTTGTGACGTCACGAAAGTTTCTTAAAAATGATGTGATCGATGGCTATTTGTCAGATTTTGTTTTAAGTTCTGGTTCATGATGTGTTTTTTGTTGAACATCTTTCACTTGTTGCGTATTCCCATTGTCAAATAGGGCCGTACACTCTGTAGCAATATGACCTGGTTTTTCCGCATTTTCTACAGCTGACAGCGTTAGTGCAGTTCCAGCGTGCATGACCCTTTTTAAGGAACTTGGAGCATCTTTGATCTGTTACAGTGGTATCAATTTGACCAAGGTGGATGAATCTAGCTTTAAAGTAGCCACTCTAACAAATCTCGGCAAAGGGGTTGCGGGATGATCAATAAAGACAAATCTATCGCCATTATCGCAGCTCATGAGTTGACCATTAACCCTTAGTTTTTGTCTTTTAACCAATGATTTGACTTTGCATCCCATCTGTATGATGGTTTGATGTATAGTGTCATCGCTGACTGATAGTGGGATATATTTGATGGTAAGTTTGATGGTGTTCAAATCACTGCTATGAAGATATGGGTTTGTATCGTACAACTGAACAGTACAATTGTTTATTGTAATACCGCGGAAGAGAGTAGTATATTACTCTATTAGCCCTAACCTTAACCTAAAGTCGCCACAAATTCTTTATTTTTTGGATTCCTAATAGGCCTATACTGTCAGCTGGTATATTCTCATTCAAAGATTTGTAAACATCTTCAGCCTTCATGAATCCGCTATACGTCATCGCTTAGTTCGTCCGAGTGTTTGAAAAAAAAATGGCTTGCAAGTTTGCGAGCCTGGTTGAGGCTTTTGATTTCCCAGGTCAGTATTAACCGCTGCTGCATTACCGGCGTTTTCTGTCAACACAAGGGTGCAGCGGTTGAGGCCAGAATATTGTTACTAGTATTACTCACATTATTATCCATCTTGATCGTTCCTTATCAGTCTTGTTTTTTCCTTTATACTTTATTTTCCATTGATAATCTTTTAACGTATGATATCTGGTCAGATTATCGAATTTAGTCGTTATTTTTCTTTGACACTATTCAATGATCGCCTTAGAGATCTCATCATAGCGCCACCCCTTGTGCTTGTTTTTACCTATTTACTATAATGAAATATTTGCCCTAAAAATGAACGGAATGGTTACAACAGATCTCTGAACTTCTAATCACTGAAATTGCATATCTCTGTGGGTAATGTACATAGACACATATTTTAGGTGTCAAATTATTAGATATATTGAACAAAAAAAAAAAAAAAAAAACTCACAGAGAATGCAAATTCGGCAATTATAAAGCCAAAGGTCAATTTTAGCATTTCCGGTAATTTTTGTGGCAAATGTTCTATAGGGCAATTAGAAACATTATTATTCCGTACAATACAAAATTAAGGCAACGTTCTTTGACCAGATATTGCCAAATTAATATGTGAATCCTATATTTGCATTTATAGTTTGCATATTTTAGAGCTAATTTGTATATGAACAGTACCTAGTGACCATGGTGTGTTTATAGATTTCTATGGCTTCTATTATTATATTGGAAAGAATCATGTATTTAAATAATTTGAGACGTACATTAGTCGTAGAAATATACAAATTCAGTGAATAAGGTCAGAGATCAATTCTAGCATTTTTGTTCATTTTTTGGGGCAAATGTTCTACTAGAGCAAATAGAAATATACATATATTCGAAATAATTTGAAAGAGAATGCAACTCTCTGCGACTAGCGGTATACCAAGATATGAGAACCATATATCATTCAAACTAATTTGCATATTTTACGTAATTTGCATATGTTTCCGACTCGTGACCGAGGTGGGATTTGTGGAACTTCATCCCTTCATCACGTACTTGATTAAAAAAGAAAAACATTTTTGGCTATGCTTTGAGCTAGATTGTCTACCATTATTATATTGGTCCCTAGTGGCAAGGCATAGACCTTCAATAAACCAGTCTATTGAGCTGAGGTTAGGTACGTTCACATAAGCTATCGTGATAAACTTATCATGATCTATTCATCATGATAACTTTAGC
>NW_022709315.1:0-1220 GCF_011630105.1 Anneissia japonica | reverse complement strand
TGATGTCGGAAAAACGGGCCGTCCTTCTGTACGTCATGCGCGCGACGGAGCAACCGATCATTAACGCCGGGTTGCACGGGAACTTTTTGTACGTAACCTCTACCGATCGACTTTACGAAATCCCTCTTCAACGGCATTGCCGACTCCTGAACGATCGCACCCGCAAGCAAGATCCGCATTGCAGTTTGATGTCGACGAACGCCGGCGTCGAGTTGGAACCAAGACCGTCGGAGCACGTGCAGACAGCTGTCTCTTATACACATCTAGATGTGTATAAGAGACAGGTCGGAGCACGTGCAGACAGTGGAAAAGACGAACGCGGACGTCGAGTTGGAACCAAGACCTTCGGAGCACGTGTCTAACGCCGAAGTCGAGTTGGACCGAAGGCGTTCGGAGCACTTGCCGAACGTGCAGGCGGAGAACGCCTATCTGGACACGCCGTCGATGGATCACATCAGTCTCGTCGCACTCGCGGCAATCGGGTGGACACTTTGTATAGTTGAAGCTATAGGCATTGTTTGGTTGATCTTTAAATTTACTTTGTTGGTACGGTAAAAAAAAGAATAAATCGTGGGTTTTTTTACATATCTGTGTATTTTTATAATCCGTTTATGTTAGAGTTAGGAACATGCGAACAGGGGCAAATGCATTGTTGATTTTAAAATTGAAATAAACGAAGATTGACACATAATTTGTTTGTTTTTCTTTTCTTTTATTTCGTCTAATCAACACTCAACCAGCATAATCAATAATGAAAGTTCCTGTGAACCGAATAACGTATATCGTACTTAATGTCGAAACCTAAGGCTATGTTCAGACACAACGACTTACGCTAGCGTAACGTTAATCGAGTGGTGTGAACTTGTGCGCGGCGTAGCGAACGCCAGTATTATTGCGCAATCATTGGCGTATGGTAATCCAGCAACAGACCCCAGATTAGCGTACGCCACTGATTTACGACAGTCACGCATCGGTGATTTTGAACTCAGCCAAGATTTGACCAATCAAAATAAACGTCCCGTCCCGTCCCGTCCTCGCACCAGCCTCTTGAGTACGGACGGTAGAAGACCTTCGAGCACGCTCGCGTCGACGAAGGACCCGTCTTCGAGAGCGGTCGCCTCGTCCACGTTTCGGTCGACGACGAACCTGGGATATTAGGACTTGAAGTCGTACACGTCCACGTGATCGTGGATGCCGGGCACTGGTTCGAGAACGAGACC
>NW_022709314.1:0-573 GCF_011630105.1 Anneissia japonica | reverse complement strand
CTTACGCCGAGGTTCGTTCGATTAAGACCTCTGCCGGGCGATCGATTGATGTGGACCGTGTTTCAGGTTCGAACCGAGCGTCAGACGTATTGCTCGAGTCTGATACAGGGCATGATGGCCGAGAAGATTTGTCGATATCACATGTTGAAATTAAACGCTCTTCCCTCTTAGTATTTCGTTTTTTTTCGTCTTCTTTTTCTTTTCGTCGTCTTGTTCTCCACGGCTTGCGCGGTGGTGGTGGTGGTGGTGGTGGTGGCGGCGGCAGTTTGATCGATTTTCCTCTTGGCTTTCGAGACGGTAGCAAAATTTGCTCCCGAATGCCAAGACGAAGAACGCATTAGATCTTCGGCAGCCAAACGCCACGACATGTTGTACTGTTGTTTTCTTACCGACTGTGTTTTATTTGTTCGGTCATTAATGTTATATTAGCCGAAAAAAGAGAGAGAGAGAAAGAAAATGTACAATGCGTCGACTTCGGCCACCGCAGCCGCCCCAACCGCCGCCGCCACCACCACCACAACCACCACCGTGCCGCGCGTTCAGAAAAGAAAAACGTCGGAACCGGAAGAATGG
>NW_022709313.1:0-538 GCF_011630105.1 Anneissia japonica | reverse complement strand
TAACATTGCTGCATTTATATCGGACCCTAACGTCCAAAATTCGGACTGCGTTTGCGAAGATTCAACTGAGATTTTAAAAAATCGATAAATAAAATCTGCTCGGATACTGATATTATAGCCTACGTCTAAAATAATACGGGGTCAGCTGTGCAAATAAAACAAAACCTAATGGTAGTCGTCTTTGATTGTACATAGCATTCTGTCTTGCTCGTCCTATGTTAATCCTGTTAGTAGTGGGTGGCAAGAAGAAATCTCAGGACAACTTATTCTTACTTATTCATCCCTAATAATATAGGGTGTATATTAGGGATGTGAAAAACATGCTTTCTGTTTTTAAAATATGTACTATATAATAAGACTATATTTGAGTCTATAAACTCTAAAAATATTGATTTATCCCAACCAGGAAATTTAATAATCTTTCTTTAAAAAGAGCTATAATTGTCATAAAGAATGTCTTGTCCACTCCTAATATTGAAATAAAATAAACATTCTGAGGTAAGACTAATTGATTAATATATACAATGTAGTGTACATA
>NW_022709312.1:0-795 GCF_011630105.1 Anneissia japonica | reverse complement strand
TGGTAATTAAACATCATTATTTAAACATCAGTATTTCATCATTAAAGAAAAAAAATCAGAAAAAATTCATTATAACATAATTGTCTAAAAAGGTAATTAAAATAAGATCAATGAAAAAAAAAACAGTAGCACTTATCATACTACATTAAAACATATTTTTAAGTTTAGAAGCTTTAAATCATTTTCTAGCCCTGCATAGTAAATTCTTTTATCTTTAGTGGAACTATTTTAAAATCAAAACCAAACTATTACAAAAAATATAAAATAAAGTTATATAATTAACAAAATTGTACAATGTAGTGTCAAGCAACAGCAGACACAAAATGCATTCTCAATTAGGAAAAGGCAATTCAACCGCCTCCTTCTCGATGTTGCTTACAAATCACGGTCGCAACCCACAGTTACACTAAACTGACGACCCCCACAGTGCTGTTTATTACACCTGCCTCAGACTTTAACTGAATACAGCAGCACTGATTTGATTACAACATCTACTCAAGAACACAAATCATAACTACCATTCCTCCACAAAACGGTGAAGAACAAAAATGTAAATTATACCCTATCGTAACTAATGAACAATATTATAATGTACACACTTTGCGTATAGCTTAATAATAATAAAAAAAAAAAAAAAAAACTGAAAATATGAATCGAACAAAGCATCACAAACTTAATATAAAATTCATAACAAAATGTATTATATTTAACGAGTGAATACATTCCTTTAAAAAAAATAATAAACTCTTCTGGTCTCAGTTTCAAAAAATAAATTTATGTCCACCAGAAAACTTT
>NW_022709311.1:0-691 GCF_011630105.1 Anneissia japonica | reverse complement strand
AAAAAAAAAAAAAAAACTGGCTCGTGTGGGTATCGAACCCACGACCTTCAAAAAAAATAAATAAATAGAATTTAAAAAAAACTTGCCCCGTGTGGGAATCGAACCCACGATCGCCGAGTTTACTACTACTGATCCAGCATGACCAAACGGAGGGAGGTAAACCGCGGTCCCTAAGCCATAAATGCGATAAACCTAGTACCACACCAAGTACCAGTTAGTTAACTCTAATCCTACTAGAAAAAAATTATTCGTATATGTACACTGCAGGTTGATATTATGCATAGTTATGGTGTCAAAAAATGGGCCATGGGCCAAGAGGGTTTATTTTTTGTCTAAAAATGTAGAATTAAATTTACAATCGATTTTTGATTTGATCTCCATAACTTACGCACTTTTTTTTTAAATAGACAAATATTCATTATGCAAATTAGAAAAAAATAGACTAATCATGTTACGGGAAACTTGGTGGTTGTGTGTTCAATTCCCACACGAACCATTTTTTTTAAGGCAGTTTAGTTGATGGTGGACAATGAATAGCAAACCTGGAGGTTGTGTGTTCGATTCCCACACGAACCAATTTGTTTTTTTTTAAGGCAGTTTATTTGATGGTGGATAATGAATAGCAAACATGGAGGTTGTGTGTTCGATTCCCACACGAACCAATTTTTTTTTTTTTTTTTTTTTTTTTTTT
>NW_022709310.1:0-619 GCF_011630105.1 Anneissia japonica | reverse complement strand
CCTGGCTACGGGCCTGGCCTTACCCAAGGACACAAGCGACAATAGAACAATCGACCTACTGTACTTGCAGTAAAGTAAATCTAAAACCTATTCATTTAGTATGATCGCCTGAGGTGTAACAAAAACCTAAACAATATAGTTTAACAATCAAGAGTAATTAAAACTGAATCGTGATGCTAATCTTTCAACGGATTTAGATAATGCTTTCAAACAATATTTGCAGTGCATCGTACCGTGGTATGAAGCATCTTAAATACCTCAAAGAAAGGAAATAACCTTGAATGAAGTCATAACAAGATACGAAACTGTTTTATGTATGGATTCATGGTTTCTAAATATTTATTGATCACCGATGGGCCCGTATATTAGTAGGCCGTCATGCCACATTATAATTTGATTTGAAGGTATGTTACAGTCGTCGTCTCTTTTCAGTTCAACTTTAAACGATTGTATTTCCTCCGTTTTCACCCTTGTACAGCACGTACAGTAATTTGACTTGAACAGTTATTTTATTACAATTATTATAGTGCCATTTTGTTGCATAACAATTATTTATTTTATGATCATGTATTTTTTAATGTACATTTCCTAATTATTTTTTTAATTTATCGTTTTTTGT
>NW_022709309.1:0-1069 GCF_011630105.1 Anneissia japonica | reverse complement strand
TACGCTTATATGCCCTTTTCCCTTTACGAATCACACGTTTGAGGTTTTTCTGAATTATTTTCATAACATTCTTGTCGCCATTCTTAAATAATTTTCTTTTCTCATTGAGCACTTTCCTAACTTCATAAGTGATCCAGGGTTTTGTGTTATTGGGGTACACTTTCAGAATTTTTGTAGGGACAACCAGCTGTGTGCAAAAAGCAATATAACTGCTAACTGTTTGTGTAAGTTCATTGATGTCATTAGTGTTCTCGATGAAGACATTCCAATCAGTGCATTCAAAATGTCCTTTCAAGGTTTCGATGTGATCAGCAGACCATTTCTGAACTTGAATACTCTTTGCTTTTTGCCGTTTTACAAGAGGTAACCCTAACCCTAACCTAACAAAAAAAAAATTACATTTTCACTCAACTTTTTACCATTGTCACTTTTTGCACAAAAGTGCTTATCTCGCCGAGTTGAGCACTTAGTGCAAATATTTGACTTTCTGCCATATTTCGAGTACTTTTAAGAAAAACTTCAAACTTTCAATGGAATAGTGTTTGTTTTAGGCTATCTCACCGTGCCTAACAAAAAAAATTAATTTTGACTCAACTTTTTAACATTGTCACTTTTTGAAGAAAAGTGCTTATCTCGCCGAGTTGAGCACTTAGTGCAAATTTTTGATTTTCCGCCATATTTCGAGTACTTTTCCGAAAAACTTCAAACTTTCAATGGAATAGTGTTTGTTTCAGGCTATCTTACTTTGCCTAACAAAAAAAAATTATGTTTTGGCTTAACTTTTTAACATTGTCACTTTTGGCACAAAAGTGCTTATCTCGCCGAGTTGAGCACTTAGTGCAAATTTTTGACTTTCCGCCATATTTCGAGTACTTTTCCGAAAAACTTCAAACTTTCAATGGAATAGTGTTTGTTTCAGCCTATCTCAATTTGCCTAACCCTAACCCTAACCATAACCCTAACTCTAACCCTAACCCTAACCCTAACTCTAACCCTAACACTAGCCCTAACACTAGCCCTAACCCTAACCCTAACCTAACAAAAAAAAATTACATTTTTGACTCAACTT
>NW_022709308.1:0-2294 GCF_011630105.1 Anneissia japonica | reverse complement strand
ATTTTGTTTCAAGTTGTTTGTTTTCAATACTATAGCTGTTTCTTTACGATGACATTGTTTTGAAACTGTACTGTATAACACTCCAAAATTTTTTTTATGGGCAAACAGCAGAAGGCTCTAAATTTTTACAAGTTGACCATTAAAATCTATTGTAAATATTTATTTAAATCCGTACACCGATTTTGTTTCAAGTTGTTTGTTTTCAATACTATAGCTGTTTCTTTACGATGACATTGTNNGTATAACACTCCAAAATTTGTTTTATGGGCAAACAGCAGAAGGCTCTAAATTTTTACAAGTTGACCAAGCGTGTTGCTGCATCATTATTGTTCGGTTACGATCACTTTTCAGGCAGAGAGCAGCAGGCTGATAATTTGTTTTTCCCACAGCTATTTAGATGTCATTGTTGGTAACTTTTTTTTTTAAATTGTGAGTGTAAATATTTTCTAATGTATATACTGTAGATAAGAATTGTAGATAAATAATGCACACAAAATCAATTGTCGATGGAGAACGGCGTCAGTCATCTGATTAGTCCCACATTAACAGTACCGATATTTTGAATACTCCTCTTCCGCGAATTGATTTATTGACAGTGGCTCATCTAATTCTTATATAATCACTTTAACATTTTAATCGAAATAGTTCACCATATCGTAAAAGTTTAAATACCCACCCAATTCGTTGGCGATCCTCAGTGCATGTTATGTTAATGAAACATGTCATACTGTACAACAAGGGAATGTGTATTACAAAATGCCAGTACGTATTTTTTAGATTCTGACGCACTCCGTTCTGTTGTGTGTGTCTGCTGTTGAAAACAAACTTCCTAATTTTGTGACTCGCTATAATGACTGAGATGGACCATGTTGATTTATTAATAATATGTTGTTTGGGATGGAAAAAAGTAGAGTCAATTTCCCAACAATGCTCCATCAGCAAATAGTTTGGTGTGCGCTATGGACAGTATGGCTATGGAATTTACTAACCACACAATCCACAATAATTAAGTCGCAAAACTTTAGCTGCATTTGGTGGATTAAGTCGCAAAAATTTATCTTCGTTTGGTAGCGCCATTTACTCTAGGTAGACGGAAACGGGTTTCGTTACCGGTTGGTACATTTCTTACAAGCATTTAGCCAAAGGCCAGTGAAAGTTTTTATCGATGTTTGCCATCCTTATGTGAGCTATCGTAAAGTCAGGGTTTGCCGGACTTGCGTTCAATTTAAATCTCCGAACTTCTGAAGCTGAGATATTCTATGAATGTAGGCTTGTATCGCAGGCTACAATTTAAAAACGGGTGACCAAATAATGTCCTATCCCCACCACCTACCTAAGCTTATCAAAAACATGTTTAAAAAGAAAAGAGAATTGTATTAAATTTAAGTCTAAGAGTGCCATCTTCGACGATCTAGAGGTGCCATAGGCCTAATTATACTTTTTCGTACATCAGCCCAACCATGGTCGGGCTGAGGTGTTACAGACCCTCAATCTGTGAAAGCCCTTCTCTTGCCCTCTCTATTTCGATTTCCTAGTTCCGCCACCGCCAAGCCGTCCCGTCCCCGCTAAATGTTTCAAAATTTTAATAAATGGGGTAAAAAGAAAATGATACTGTATTTAAATTGTATGAGAGTGCAATTTCCAGCAATCTAGAGGTTCCATAATCATAAATTTTCTTCCCTCAGTCCCAACCATGGTGAGGCTGAGGTGGTTCTTCTCCATCTGTAAAGTTCTTGGATCTGCCACTGTACATATCTGCCGTTTAATACTGTATATATTGCCTGGGCAGATGCAGGTGAATACAGACGGTGCGACCCCACCCCCTAAATGGTATTATATAGAAAAATAATTGTTAAGATTATTGTTAAGATTTGTAAGGTATGAAAGGGCAGTCATGGTTCATATTCTCAAAATTTTCGCGCCTCAGTCCCAACCATGCTGGGGATGAAGTTGTGTGGACTCTCACGCACCTATCATGGGGGAAGGGGAACACGCCCCACATATTTTTAAGGGTTTGTTCCCCTTTACTTTTCGTGAGTCAAGAAGATGCCTGAAAATTTTTGAAAGACCCTTGTTTTAACGAAAGAGCGGTATATACAGCCGTATAGTACATCTTATTTTATAGCAAGATACCGGTTTCTCTGCCACACAAACCTTTTTTGAATTACAGTACTAATACACGACTCGAGTGCACGTGCCTTCATTATAATTTGAGAAGTATGAGAAAAAGCGTGCAAAGATAAGATTGGTTTTCGACGCCACATGAAGTAGGTAAAGTACGGTAGCTTAAATAC
>NW_022709307.1:0-657 GCF_011630105.1 Anneissia japonica | reverse complement strand
AAAATTTCTTATGTTATTAATACGGTAACAATAATAATAATAATAATAATAATAATAATAATAATAATAATAATTTTTTTTTCTTTTAATAAGCGCCGCTTACAATCAAGCGCCGCACTGAAGCCTCCAAAAATGTGTATAAGCATTTAAGGTACATACCTGATATAACAAGACTAGTGTATAGTGATGAAATAAAAAAACCGCAGTTCAACATTTTCAGCCTACGATTATTAGGTTTACATCTATGAATTTTGACTTTCGAGCTCAATTTGACTATGTGTTATTAACAGTGAAGCAGTTTTGCGAGAATTATAAAGCAATACGCCTTAATGGTAATTGCACGGGTTCAACCGAGGGGGCGTGGCTTCGTATGTTGACGTCATGTGCATAGCTTCAGCTATGTTTTGTGTTAATCTCCTCGACAAAGTGTGGGCCCTGTCTGTAATCACACACCATAGCAAAATACAATCCGCACAACTAATGACTTCATGATACAACCAATGTAAGAAATAATAAGTTGCCCCTGTGTGTTTTTCTTTCCAAAAGTTAGGATCCCTGAAATATTATCAATTCATGGGGCCTACACAGAGTGAAATAGTACATAGGCCTAGTTAGTCTTATTTTAGCGGTAGGGATTAGGCCTTAATCACAGACAGA